>NW_017618128.1:90658-109080 GCF_001879475.1 Ipomoea nil | reverse complement strand
ACCTCGGTTGTGACCTCACTCGTCCAACCATCCACATGTTTGAAACATAGCGAAGTTGTCCTCAACCTTTTCACCAGGATGACGATTCGCTTCATAGTGGCATTTCTCCTTCTTCTCATAATCTTCTTGAAAGCTAAGCTTCCGCTTGAGTTTCCTTCGATTACGGTTGAAGTCATTTGTAACACTACCATAGTCCTCAGACCATGTAGTCATTACACCATCATAGGATCCTTCGTGGCTTTTAGCCGATCCACTAGACAACACAATAGGTACCAATTGTGTGCCATTAGCACAGGTCTACCGGATCGTGAACCAAAGTTCTCTGGAGCACCATCGTGTGTTTTTTGCAACTCCATGGAAATATTATTTCCAACGTTGCTGCCATCAACTGGCATCACGGAATGTGCAACATCGTTGCCGTTGACCATTTGAATGTGCACCACGAGCAACATTCACGGATCCAACACTTTTGGAATCCATCGACTTGTTCATTATCAAAAGTATATAAGGTTTTAAGATTGTTGGTGATAATGAACCACAATCGATTTAATATCCGTAAAATAATATTTATATATATACACACGAAATATATATAAAATATTATTGGATATATATATCCGAAAATATATATATACACACAAATGTATATAAGACGGACCCAACGGTTATATATAAATGTATATCTACGAAAAAGATATACCAATATATATCAACCAAAAAGAAAATATAATCCTTAGATTATAATTCCAAATTAACAAGAAAGAACGGATTTTTGCTTAAAAGCATAATCCAAAACAAGAAAGAAGGAGAAGGAAGAAAGAAATGTACGAGTTAGGCAAGGTGTCTTTCTTTCCTTAAAACCTTATTGCCACCTCCCAAAAGTGCTAGGAGCGTTGTGGCCTAGGTCTCCCAGGATAAAACGTACAACGGTTCGACGTTTGAGCACCCAAACGAACGAACCCGGCGAACGAGAGCACGGGCAAAACACAGCTTCAAGAATGGAGTAGAAGCAGAAGTATTTTGAGGCTTGGAAAAAATATTTTTCTTGTGTGTTCTTGTTACTTTTTCCTTAGTAAAAATTCTGCTGCACTCTACCCCTTCTTATATAGGAGTGAGGAGTGAATAGCCTTTATTATGGCATTTAGGGGCATCCCTACAACTCTTGTAACATCCACCATTTACTTAGGTTTTAATTCAAAAATTGAAATTGAAATTAATTCAAAAATTAATTCCATAACAGCCGAATTAAATCCCAACAGTGCACAGTTTCGGCCACTGCCAATTCACATGTGGCCGAAACCTTGAAACTACTTGTTTCAATAAATTTCGGCCACTTTGGCCGAAACTAATAACAACAATAGTATAACAACACAATGAACATCAAAGTTCATTGGATTTGATTTGCACTCTCCCTTCGCACAAGAGAGAGCCTCTATGCTATACAATTCAATAAGCTTAACAAGAGCTCATGTATAAATAGTGGGGCAAATCCTCTTCCCAAACCAATGTGGGACAAAAGCTCACTTTTTCCCTTTATTTTCCAACTCAAATGGGTCTACTTTAAGAATCAATATCTCATTCACCCATTATCCGTTTTGAGCGTACAATATATCAATCTCTTCATCTCACTACGAAGAACCCGAATCCACTTTGACCCGACCCAAATCGGAAGTGGAACCCCACTGATAATTGTACCACAAAATAGCCACTTAATATGCCATTTTATGCCATTTTAAGCTATTTTTTCCAACAGTATTTGGACACTTTTGTGCATCTCACTTACCCTATGTCTTGATTTAATTCCCTAAACCTTAGTACAATATTTAGCATCTTAGCTTGAATCAATCAAATCCCGGTCTTTTGTTTTACTTGTTCTATTTGTTATTAGTATAATCATATCAAACCAACTCCTTACCAATAGGTCTAACTTCTAAAAGAATAGTTCTAGCTTGTGCTTAACTCCGCTTTGCAATCAATTCCTAACATTACAAGAGCCATCTCCAGTGGAACGATATCTAAACTCTATACTGTGATTTGATACTTGATGGATGTGTGAAAACCGTCATCATCAACTAGCATAATAGGTCTACTTGAAAACACGAAGATAACAAGATGGTCGAAAGATGATTGCAGACGAAAGATGGATTGAGCAACTCTCGGATAGACATCTCTCCACAAAATGGATCTCATCATAAGTCAAAAGATAAGGACAATCTTTCGAAGATCTTCTCCGAGAAAACAAGTTTCAGATAAACTTGTAAAGACAACCTTCATTAAAAATAAAGAAAGAAGAATGTTGTCTCATGAATGCGCAATCATTCGGACAAAAGGTGTCATAGGAATGATTTTCACAAAAGACAAGGAGCATTAATTCCGTTGTGCATTAAAAGTTTCTTACAAAATTGTGCAAAGCATATATCTAAGACGAAACCTTAATTCCGTTGTGCATCGTTCCAAAATGACCAACTTTGAAAAATCGATTAGAGTCTATTCACCCCCCCCCCCCCCTCTAGAGTCTCTTTTGACCCTACCGGGACCAACAAAGTTACTGGAAATATATATATAAAAAAATTGTATATATATGTTGCAGAAATATGATTATGTAAAGATATATATTTAAAAATGAAAAATGGAATAGAATCATTTAGTATCAACAATTTATAAGGAAAATTTTGTAATTAAAGATGGAAAAGGTTTTGCAAATACGAAATGGAAATATAAGGTTTAGCCAAAATTTGAATGAATATTAATCGAGATGGAAATTAATAATTTTTACACCAAATGTTATTTTATACTAAGAATATAATGATTGTGTAATTATAAGGTTTAGCCGAGTATGTCAACAAAAAATAAGGTTTAGCCGGGATGAAAAAAATATTAATCTCGGTTATATATTTTATAAAATGTAAAGTTACTTGAAATATTTAAAAAATTCTGTATATATATATGTTACTGGAAATATAGTTATATAAAGATATATATTATATTTATAAATGGAAAAAAATGAATAGAATCGTTTAGTATCCACAATTTATAAGGAAAATTGTGTAATTAAAGATGGAAATGTTCTTGCAATACGTATGAATGATTCAAAAGAAATTAATTATGACTGATTTTGTAACATATCTTTATCCAAAATCATGGGACCTCATTACAATGGGTATATATAAAGATGTGTAATTATGTGTAGAATGTGTAAGGAAATTAAATATGATCCCCATA
Organism: Ipomoea nil; assembly: GCF_001879475.1. Classification (NCBI taxonomy): domain Eukaryota; kingdom Viridiplantae; phylum Streptophyta; class Magnoliopsida; order Solanales; family Convolvulaceae; genus Ipomoea; species Ipomoea nil. The sequence goes on along the minus strand of NW_017618128.1, from coordinate 105,858 downwards.
TATAATTCATTGAACACTGATATTTAAAATCTCTAAAGTTTTAGCACCAGATGCGTATATCTACCCATTGACTACGGATGCGTACATCTACACATTGACTATTAATTGGACAATTATTTGATCAAATTCAAGCAATGATAACATCATAAAAATACAATCGATCCAACTCGATTCTTCAATTGCATTATATAATATTCGATGTAATAATTTATATATATAATTATATATCGATCCAAATATTATTAAAATATTTTAACAAATTCATTCCGTGCAACGCATAGGCGAAAATACTAGTATATATAGAATTAATTTCTTTTTGCTCTAATCCCTCATTTAATTATGAAATCTTAAATTTAGAGTCCAACAATGGTTAGTTGCATAAAATTCGCAATCAGGAGGAGAGGGAGAATACAATTTTACCTTAAATACAACTCAACTCATTCTTGAAAATCCCTAAAACTCCTGCAAACCTTCGATCAGCTTGTAGGATACGATGGGCGGCGCATCGGAGAAGACGCAACCTCTTCTTCTTCCCCAAGATATTCTCGTCGGAATCCTCTCCAAGCTCCCCGCTAAATCGCTAGTACGATTCAGGTGCGTTTCTAAATTCTTTTGCGCTCTCATAGCCGACCATGGCTTTGGCGTTCTGCATCGCAGCTTGTCCTTGACACTTCCCACTAGGGCGGGCATCCTCATCGCTATCATACAGCCAAAGCGGCTCTCCTCCCGTTCCTCCCATGTGTATTACACCATAAATTTCAGCCAAGGGCAGCCGGGAATGCTCCAAGCCAACCGTCTCGGCTACTTGGACGCTGAACCATTTCTGGAAGGCTGTCTACACTCCTCCTCGGATGGCCTGATTTGTATGTCCAGACCCAATGGAGACGTCGTTGTTTGCAACGTTTGCACGGGACAACGTATTTCCCTTCCGACAATCCAATTCCACTTCCCCCATCCATCTTTATCCTGTGCACAGTTGGGGTTTGATTCACAATCTAAAAGATACAAGGTTTTGATGTCAGCCTGTATGATTGATCGAGGCAGCACGCCCATCCGCTTCGAGTATAAGCATTGGGTTTTGACTGTGGGAGTGGACAAATCATGGAGGGAGATCAACTACCCCTTTTCCTACCCCTTCTACCCCTTTGATGACTATGCCTGCTTTAACTTCTGCTATGATACTAGTGTCTACATTGACGGCGTTATCTATTTCTATAATTGGCTCACTAAAGTTGATTGTCCTAGCTTCCACATAGTAGCATTTGAAGTTGGGTCTGAGACTTATTTTTTGATACCATTTCCAACTGAACTATCATCATTATGGGAATATTATGTAGTTTTATCTTCAGCTTGGGAAAAAAATCACTTTCTTAACCAAAATTTTGCATTTCTACAAGTTGATGGAGGTCGACTGGCTATGGTTCGTGTTCGCCCAAGAGAATTCTACATGGATGTTTGGACTTGGGAGAAATCTAAGGAATGCTGGGAGAACATTACTATGACCATTCCATTAGAAGAGGGACTTAGGAGCACATTCCTGCGTCATACTACAAATCATGATGGGGAGATTGTGTTGTTATTTATGAATAGTGAACGGCTTTCCATTTTGATTTGTAATTTGAACACTGAGGTTTGGAGACAATTTGATTTGGGTGGAGTTGAGGAATTTCCAGAAGAAGTTAGAATGTACGGGACCATGGACAATGTGTTTTCTTTGGAGTAGTTGACAAGCGTGGTCTGATATGCTTGGGAAAAATGAGTGCTTCAATTCACAGGATTAATATTTCATTTTTATATATTAGTAAGGTTGTCCATTACACTACGGATATGTAACTTTGCAAGGGGGCGAGGCAATCCCTTTAGTTTATTTGAAGCTAAAGGTTTGAGAAAACAATATAATGCCCATTTTTGGGATTCTTGCTGAACTTCATGTGCAAACAATTGTTGGATTAGTATTTCTCACATGATACGAATTAAAGTATTTATTTCTCACATTATTTTTGCTAAAATTATAAATCCCTATTTTTGTTGATATATATATATATATTATTTATTTTAATTTATCGACTTATTTCCACCTACAATCGTAATTAAGGTGAAAATAAGGGACCGCCTACGAATTATTAAAAAACAAAAAACCATTTTAAAAGAAAAATAATTTTTTTGTTAGTATATACAGAATATCATGTTGTCAAAGTAATTTTCCAATTTTTTTATCGAATTGGCTAGATATGGATTGCATGGTCTCACTATTCTATAAGAAAAATGCACGACCACTAATTAAAGGTATATGCACAATAAATTTTATTTATGTATAATAGCTAGTAAATTACACAAAACTAGTAAACCCTCTCCAGAGTCTCATTATTCTAGTTTGAAGTTTTGATATGATGGAACAGGTAAATTAGGAATATGCTTCAATAGAATTATAGAATACATTTTTTCTGTTGTAATTCGCCCTATCAACTCGTTGGTTCTCGCGTGATGTTTGCACGGTAATGCTTGGAGATTGTATGTATATGAGTATATAGAATAGATAAGTAAAAGGGGAGGAAGAACACAATGTATAGAACACAATCACATGAGACCATCTTTTCATTAAGCTTTCACCCTCAATTTATAGGGATGATTACAACCTTTCACATCCTTTAACATAAGTAATGAAATAAATAAAGGCTAACAAAAGGTCACAAGTTTAATGGCCATAATAATAAAATATTTATAACACTCCCCCTTGGCCATTAAATAACTATACTCATGCCTCGTTAAAAACCTCGCTAGAAAAATCTTGACGAGGAAAAGAGTACACGAAGTATGTTGATCCATGTGTTGCACCGGTTGCCTCATTAAAAACCTTAGCCTAAGAAAAGAGTACAACCATAAGCCTTCTGGGCATAATCTTCAAGATTTCAAGAGTCTTCAGGACTATCCACTCGATCAAGTGCACCGACATCGGTTGCCTCATTAAAAACCTTAGCTTGAGAAAACCCTGTGGGAAAAACTTAGCTAAGGGAAAAAGAGTACAACCATATGCTTTCATAGCATAATCTTCAGGATATCAAAAGTCCTCTAGATTTTCCATTTTAGCACAGCTAGGGGTTGTCGCTCCCCTTGAAGATAAAAATCTTCTAAGCCTACGCATCCCAATTTTAGGCAGAGACTTAGTGAACATATATGCAAGATTGTTCAGTGGGGCAAACATTCTCAACAAGAATTTTACAACTCTTCTAGAGTTCATGTGTGTAGAAGGACTAAGGTGCAACATGTTTTGTAAGGTTCCCCTTAACAAAACTATTACTTGCTTGTGCAACACAATCTTATTTGTCCTCATATGGGACATTGGGGGTAAAAATATAACATAACCAGTTTTGGACTTGGCATCATAGGGAATAAATAAAAGAACCAGTGCTCAAGTAGCCCATCAAGACCACATATGGGTTTCTCACATAAACGTCAAAAACTTTGTACCTCGAAGGTGCTGGAGGATATGTTAAAATACCATTCCAATTTTCATTGTAGGGGGGAACACTAAATGTTGCTAGCAATTTCATCGCAAATTCAATATCAGGCCTGATGCGATTATGGAACTTCTAGTTCAATAATAGTGCTCCAATATAGTGATGAAGTAATGGACTTCCAGTCCCTAAATATCCTCACTATAATCTTCATGTCTAAATGGTCATTTATCTACTTCAAGAGATTATTGGGCAACCGTTTGTGTGATAAGTAAATACTACTTGTCTATATAAAACATCTTCAAGATATTTTTCAAGTAGGCTAACTGGTGTATAAAACTTCTTCAAGGAGAAGCTCGATTTTCAGGTCGAGACAATACTTGGATTTCCAAGTCTTTTATTTCAAAACTTCGTCTTTCGACATGAGCTGATATCACCAAGCTCTCTATGTGTTTCAATAACATTTAAATCATCATTACCGACTGAGATAATAAACAAATAACTCCATTAACAATTCTTTAACGAACACATAATAGTACATATTTGCATATTCCTTCTTCGGGAGGAAAACACTCAGTCAATAATATTCAAGTCATACAAATACTTTAGTAGTTTAATGATACGCGTTGCCATTTTCACTTTCCTAATTTCAAAAGTGTTGAATCCAATAGGGATTTACAAATAAATATTAGCGTCTAATGACCAGTAAGTTTGCGGTCATGACACTCATCAACTGCATATTTAAATTTATAATTCACTGCCAATGATGTTAATTAGCGGAACGTAATGCCATCTGTTATGGGAGAGAACATTGGATCAAAATCAATTTAGGGTCTCTGCGTAAACCCTTAAGCTACCAGTCTCGCTTTATATCATACCACCAGATTATTTGTATTTCTCTTTTGTACAAACACCCATTTTTAACCTTCAGGGTTAACATTAAATGGTGTACATGTTATAAAGAGAATGCAGTTTTAGCGAGTTGAGCTATATATGCCTTAATTGCCCTTTTATACATAAAAAAAAATAAATCAGGGCACTACTGTGCCTAGCTCTGGATCCAGATTCTCATTTACTAAGAGCAATTTATAAGGCAATTGTGTTGTCGACAACTATAACATTTTTCATAAATTTCTCCCATATATATAAAATAATGGCCATTTCTAATTCAACCAGACTCTAGCCATTTCCCAAAGATATTTTTATCTGGTCGTTCCGCATCCCTAGTATTATGATTTTGGGTGCACCTATAATTTTATTGGAATTTTTCGCATTCCAGATGAATGTCTTCTGGACGAATATCTGCAGGACATACTTAGCTTCTTTAAGCGATTTCAAGAGTGACGAAATTTTCTACTAGATATAGCTTTCCGCGGATTCTTGTCTTTTATACCAACATGTCTCCACGCTTCTGGTGTCAAGGAGCATTGGTAAATACATACGGTCCAAGTTCGGGAAGATACAAGGGACCAAATCACTTTTTTTATCAGTATATATATATTGGCAGATTAATTATCTTCTGAACTTGCATTTCAGTTTACTTCTTATGAACTTCTAGTTCAGTCAACCTAGTACGTGGATTCAAATATTGAAGATCAATCATTCATAGAATTTCTTGACATTCTATAAAATTTGAGCTCTTATCTCCCCCTAATGTCGTGAAATGATCTTCATAAAGTGTGCAGTCAACGTACATAATTATATATTGATCCCTTATAATGGGCTCTAAAGATTTAAATATCATACGGAAGTTCATAATCAACATATACATGCCCACAATGTACGCTATGGTGGTGATATAGGAAAAAGGCTGCACATTGTGAATAAAACGCAGATGGAAAATGTTTGATTTTATACCACGTACTAGGTGTTAGGGGGAATACTTATGATATGCAGCAGGCCAGATTGTGATAACAACAATAACTAGCTCAAGCTATACTATAAAATCATGTGGGTATTTAAAGCCTTTAAAAGTGCATCGCAATATATGAAGTACCCAAAACACATATGCAATCATCTAAGAGTAACACATATAATCAGATATGAAAGCATACATATCAAATGATATTATACGGGTACACAACAATCATAAGGAAGTTGGAAGCTTGTCAAATAAAATAGATCTTCAGGATCTCCAAAAAATCCTTATCCTCAACTTTACATTAGTTCACTCACTGGTTTGGGAATTGCTTCGTGCAAATTTACATGATATAATTCACTCCCTCATTTGTTTCGGACAAACTGATATGAAATAATTTATTCCTTCGTTTGCTTCAGGCAAATTGATATGATATAATTCATTCTCTCATTTGTTTCGGGCAAACTGATATGATATAATTCGCTTCTGTCTTCCAAACCAATAACATCTAAATTAATCATATCATGTATCACTTTGTTTCTTATTCTGAGCTCGAAACACGTACCACACCGGTTATAATCTCGATCGCAACCCCTTATAAAGTTACTCAACTAGGTAACTGTTGAGATTAACCAGCACCAGAAAAATAATAATGGCAGTAAAGAAGACAAGATTTATGTGGTTCGACAATGTGCCTACATCCACGGGAGTGAAAGTATTCTCTTATTATTTGTGATGGTGATCCAGGTGATGAGATACATTCAATATATTTATATGCATATAATCTCCCTTTCACTCCTATTCCTTATATGAGACAAACTCATATTCCTAATCCTTATATGAGACAAACACAACAAATCTCCACCTTGGCGAATATGCTCTCTCGGAGAAAAGATAACTCAACAAATCTCCACCTTGGCGAATATGTCCTTTCGGAGAAAATACTTATCAAACCATCTCCACCTTCGCAAATAAGCCCTTTAGGATGAAAAACTCATCTCATAGTCTCCCTGGAATAGGACCACCATGTTCATCTAACATCTGGAAACACCCAACAAGTCCAAACAATGTTTGAACTTGTCACTAGTAACCGCCTTGGTCAACATGTCTGCTGCATTCTCACTTGTATGAATTTTCTGCAACAAAATCTCACCAGAAACAACCAACTCTCTGACCTTATGAAACCTTACATCAATATGTTTGGTTCTGGCATGGTATACTTGATTTTTAGCTAAGAAAATGGAACTTTGATTGTCACAGTGTAATTGAACTCCATCTTGCTCAATACCCAACTCCTTAATCAAACCTGAAAGCCACAAAGCCTCTTTAGCTGCCTCAGTCACAGCCATGTATTCTGCTTTAGTTGTAGACAAAGCTACAATAGACTGAACTGATGATCTCCAGCAAACAGGACCACCCCCAAGAGTAAAAACATACCCTGTTGTAGAACGTCTATTATCCATGTCTCCAGCATAATCAGAATCCACATATCCCATGAGTACATGCTCATTCTGTTGACTCCCAAATACAATACAATGCCTCATAGTGCCCCTTAAGTACCAGAGAATCCATTTAACTGCCTCCCAATGCTACTTCCCAGGTTTAGCTAACAGCATGAGCCAAATCAGGTCGAGTACAAACCATTGCATATATTAAACAGCCAACTGCACTAGCATAAGGAACCTTTGCCATACTTTCAATCTCACTAACTGTTTGAGGACACTGATTGGATAAGAGTTTAAAATGATTAGCCAAAGGGGTACTAACCGGTTTAGACTTACTCATCCCAAACCTGTCAAGAATTTTCTCTATATAACTCTGTTGAGTTAGCCACAACTGTCTTGCACCTCTATCCCTGTGAATTTCCATGCCAAGAATTTTCTGTGCAACTCCTAAGTCTTTCATATCACATTCCTGACCCAACAAAACTTTCAATGCAGTAATATCCTCCATACTCTTAGCAACAATCAACATATCATCCACATACAGTAACAGAAAAATAAAAGAACCATCATCAAGGCTTTTAACATAGACACAACAATCATACTCATAACGTGTATAGCCAATTTGAATCATGTAAGCATCGAACCGCTTGTACCACTGCCGTGGAGCCTGTTTCAGCCCATACAAAGACCTCTTGAATCGACAAACCAAGTGCCCACCTCCGGGTTTAACAAACCCTTCAGGTTGCTTCATGTAAATTTGTTCATCTAGATCACCATGTAGAAAAGCAGTTTTCACATCCATTTGTTCCAAATGCAAATCCCAAATGGCTACCAAAGCAAGTACTAATCTGATAGAAGTATGTCTAACAACAGGAGAGAAAACCTCATCATAATCTATCCCCTTCTGTTGAGAAAACCCCTTCGCAACTAACCTAGCCTTAAACCTTTCCCCTTCTTTTTCTGATACTGGTGGCTTCTTCCTATAGAACCACTTGCACCCTATAGCCTTCTTTCCTTGAGGAAGTTGAGCTAACTCCCAAGTATGATTCTGATGTAAAGACTCCATCTCTTCAATCATACCTGCCATCCATTTATCTTTCTCCTGGCTAGAACAGCCTCTTGAAAGGTAACTGGATCATTATTAGAAACAAGAAGTGCAAAAGAAACCATATCCTCAAACCCATACCTACTAGGTGGTTTGACATTGGTGCGTCTGTTGGAAAAATTAGCTTCAAATGGCATAAAATGGCATATTAAGTGGCTATTTTGTGGTACAATTATCAGTGGGGTCCACTTCCGATTTGGGTCGGGTCAAAGTGGATTCGGATTTTTCGTAGTAAGACGAAGAGATTGATATATTGTACGCTCAAAACGGATAATGGGTGAATGAGATATTGATTCTCAAAGTAGACCCATTTAAGTTGGGAAATGAAGTGAAAATGTAGGACTTTGTCCCACATTGGTTTGGAAACAAGATTTGCCCCCCTTATATACATGAGCTCTTTTCAAGCTTGTAGAATTGTAAAGTATAGGGGCTCTCTCGCGCGGGGGGGGGGGGGGGGTGCAAATCAAAATCCAACTAGAGGACATCAAAAAGGCTTGAAATCAAGCCCGAGCTCGCGGGCACGAATGTCGTCCGGAAATGGGCTGGCCTTGCGGGCTAAGTTATGCCTAACTTCGGTATCATTTTCCATCTGTTATAGTCACTTGGCTCGGCCAAAACCTGTAGCACGAGAGGTTGTGGTGCACCGAGAGCAAAACTCTCGTGCAACGGTGAACACAAGAGGTGTACTCTCGTGGTGTACCACAGCACGAGAGTGTGAACTCTCGTGCACCCCAACGGTCTGAAACCCGAAAGTGCAGAAGATTAAACTCATCTGTTACGGAATTAATACTGTTTTAATTCCAATTTTAAATTATGAGTTTAATCCTACTTAGTGGTGACCGTTACAGGTGTTACACAATTGGTTTTAACACCAATTTAATGGCCATGTTGAATGCTATCACTCCAACATCCCTATATAAAGTGAGGTAGAAGCAGTAGCATTTTACACAGTGAGAAACAAAGGAATTCCAGTAACTTTTCATCTCAAAACTTCTGCTTCTACTCTCTTCTTTAGCCAATCTGTGTTCAAGCTTTGCTTTGTTCGACGGGTTCCTTGTTTAGGTGCTTAAACAAGGAATCGTAGCACGTTTTATCCTGGGAAACCTAGGCTACAACGCTCCTAGCACTTGTGGGAGGTAGCAAATAAGGTTTTAAGGAAAAGAACTTCATGTTCGAACTCGTGCTAAACCTTTACCCAAACACTCAACCTTTTCTTTCCCAATTTTCTGTTTTCCCATATAATATTAATCTTTCCGTAGGATTATTATTATTTTGGGATTTTACAACCATATTACCCAACAATCTTAAAACCTTATATCCGTTTCCCGTTGGTTGTTTATCTCTAATTTCCTAAAAGAAATGGAGAATCCAGTTTTGCCAGCTCTCGGGGAGGAGAATGTTGTTGAGAACAACAGTGGTGGGAATGGCAATAATGTTGCTAATTCCCAGGCTACACCAGTGAACGTTGGTTCACAAGATGGTGGGAGCACTGAGGGATATATTCCCATGACTCGGGTACCTACGGTACCCAGTGGTTCGGCCGAAAGACCGAAGAAATTCACCGGTATTGGATCGAATTTCAAGAGGTGGCAGCAAAAGATGCTGTTCTACCTGGCAACTCTCGGCTTGGCAAGATTTTTGACCGAGAAGGTTCCCGAACTAAGGGAACAGGATGCCCAATCCGTGATGGCAGTTGGCTATTGGAAGGATTCGGACTTCCTATGCCGAAACTACATCCTAAATGGATTGTGTGATGCGTTATACGACGTATATCGCAAGATTGGCACAGCGAAAGCGCTGTGGGAAGCTTTGGATCATAAATACCGAAGTGAGGATGCCGGCGCAAAGAAATTTGTGGTTGGGCGATTCCTTGACTTCAAAATGGTTGATTCCAAAACCGTGCTAAGTCAGGTTGAAGATTTACAACTAATCTTTGATGAAATCCGTGACGAAGGCATGACGTTGAGTGAAGCCTTCCTAGTGGGATCTGTCATCCACTTGCTGCCTCCAGGGTGGAAGGACTTCAAGAACTACCTTAAGCATAAGCGAAAGGAAATGAACCTGGAGGACCTGATCCAGCGACTCCGAATTGAGGAGGGGAACAAGACGAATGATGGAAGAAATTCTCACTATTGGTGCTAAAGCCAATGTTGTGGAGCATGCTAAAAACTCCAAGAAGAACAAGAAGGACAAGCAAAAGCTAGGTCCAAAAGGAGGCATTACCAAGAAGAAATTTCATGGAAAATGCTTCAATTGTGGCAAGATTGGCCACACGTCCTCTGAGTGCAAAGTTCCAAAGAAGAAGAACAAGAGTTCTGAAGCCAACATGGTTGAGGAAAGCAATTAGAAGGAGGTCGAGATTAGTCTTTCGGCTATGGTGACCGAGGTGAACCTCGTGGACTCTAACCCACGAGAGTGGTTCATGGACACTGGTGCAACAAGGCACTTGTGTTGCAACCGAGAAATGTTCAACACCTTTGAGACCGTTGAGGGCGAGAAGGTTTGGATGGGAAACTCTGCTCAGTCTGCTGTGGAAGGCGTGGGCAAGATGGTTCTGAAGATGACTTCCGGGAAGGAACTGACGTTGAACAACGTGCTGTATGTTCCAGAGCTGAGGAAGAATCTGGTGTCTGGCTCACTGTTGAACAAGCATGGCTTTCGCATGGTGTTCGAGTCAGACAAGGTTGTTTTGTCTAAGCTAGGAATGTTTGTAGGCAAAGGTTATGTAACTGATGGGCTTTTTAAGCTCAATGTAATGCCTATCATCATGAATAAGAGCAAAGTTAATTCCGTTTACTTGCTTGAGTCTTCCAATTTGTGGCATGGTAGACTAGGTCACGTTAATTATAATTCTATACGTAGATTAATTAACATGGACCATATTCCTAATTTTCAAATTAACACAAATAACAAATGTGAAATTTGTGTTGAGGCAAAATTAACGAAAGTACCTTTCAAATCGGTTGAAAGGGAAACTGAACCACTAGAATTAATCCATAGTGATTTGTGCGATTTTAGATCGATACAAACGAGAGGTGGTAATAAATATTTTATCACGTTTATCGATGATAGCACACGTTATTGCTATGTGTATTTGCTTAAAAGCAAAGACGAAGCCTTGGAAAAATTCATTCTTTATAAGAATGAAGTTGAAAACCAACTTAATTGTAAGATTAAGAAAGTTAAAAGCGATCGAGGTGGTGAGTACGAAGCACCTATTGGTGACTTCTGTGCGAGTGTAGGTATAATACACGAGCGTACTGCACCTTACTCACCTCAATCGAACGGTGTTGCCGAGCGAAAGAATCGTACATTGAAAGATATGATGAATGCGATGCTTATAAGTTCGGGCCTACCTCAAGACGCGTGGGGTGAAGCTATTTTGACAAGTAATTACCTTTTGAATAAGGTACCCCACAAGAAGCTCGATAAGACTGCTTATGAGCTGTGGAACGGTAGGAAACCTTCCTACCAGTACCTGAAAGTGTGGGGGTGTCTTGCCAAGGTTTTGGTGCCAACACCTAAGAAAGTAAAGATAGGTCCTAAGACAGTGGACTGTATCTTTATTGGCTATGCACATAATAGTAGTGCTTATCGGTTTTTAGTACACGAGTCCCATAATCCGGACGTACACGAGAACACGATAATAGAATCAAGGAATGCATCTTTCTTTGAAAATGTATTTCCTTGTAGGTCCAATGAGGGACCGAGTTCGTCAAAACGAACATTTGACGAAGCTAGGGATAATGATAGTGGGGAATCCGAGAGAGAACCCGAGCTCGAGCCAAGACGCAGTAAGAGGGCGAGAGTTGGAAAATCATTCGGTCCTGATTTTCTAACTTGTTGGAGTATGATTCGAGTACTCTAACTTGTTTATTAGAAAATGAACCCGATTTTCTATCTTGTTTGATAGAAAACGAGCCTCGAACGTACGGAGAAGCCGTGACTTCTACAGAAGGACCAATGTGGAAAGAGGCTATTAAAAGTGAAGTGGATTCTATTTTACAGAATCACACTTGGGAACTTGTTGATCTTCCTCCGGGTAGTAAACCCTTAGGATCCAAGTGGGTCTTTAAAAGGAAGATGAAACCCGATGGTTCCATCGAGAAGTATAAGGCTAGGCTTGTAATCAAGGGTTACAGGCAACGCGAGGGCCTTGATTACTTCGACACGTATTCTCCCGTGACGAGAATAAACTCCATTAGAATGATACTTGCTATAGCCGCGCTGCGGAATTTGGAAGTTCATCAAATGGACGTTAAAACCGCTTTCCTAAATGGCGAACTAGATGAGGAAATCTATATGGAACAACCCGAAGGGTTCGTGGTTCCGGGCCAAGAAAGGAAAGTGTGTAAGTTGGTTAAATCGCTATATGGTTTAAAACAAGCGCCTAAGCAATGGCACGAGAAGTTTGACCATGCGATGTTAACTAATGGGTTTAAAATAAACGAAAGTGACAAATGTGTCTACGTTAAGGAAACGATAGACGGTTATGTCATTCTTTGTTTATACGTAGATGACATGCTCATCGTTGGTAGTAACGATCGAATGATCAAGTCTACCAAAAACATGTTAAATACGAGATTTGACATGAAGGATATGGGTTTGGCTGATTTAATCCTCGAGATTAGAATCATTAGAAGACCTGATGGTCTGGTGTTAAGCCAATCACATTATATTGATAAAATCCTTGAAAAATTTAACAAGGATAATCATCAAGGGACTAGGACGCCATTAGATTGAAGCGTTCATCTAACCAAGAACCACGGAGAGTGTATTTCTCAAGTAGAATATGCTCGGGTTATTGGTAGTTTGATGTATCTAATGAGCTGTACTAGGCCGGATATTGCCTTTGCGGTTAGTAAACTCAGTAGATATACGAGTAACCCCGGTGCCATGCACTGGACGGCAATAGTGAAGGTTCTGAGATACTTAAGGTATACTCGAGACCTTGGACTGCACTATGGGAGATATCCTGCTATACTTGAAGGGTATAGCGACGCTAGCTGGATATCCGATATTAAGGACTCCAAGTCCACAAGTGGATACGTGTTTACACTAGCCGGTGCAGCCGTTGCATGGAAATCCTCTAAACAGACCGTGATAGCTAGATCCACGATGGAATCTGAGCTGATAGCCTTGGACAAATGTTGTGAAGAGGCTGAATGGCTACGCCATTTTTTAGAGGATATTCCTAATTGGGAAAGACCTGTACCTCCAATGTGTGTGCATTGCGATAGTCAAGCTGCAATTGGACGAGTACAGAATCATATGTATAATGGTAAGTCTAGACATGTGCGTCGTAGACATAAATACCATTAGATAACTTCTCACAACTGGTGTTGTCTCGATTGACTACGTAAAGTCAGAAGACAATATAGCGGATCCGCTAACCAAAGGGTTATGTAGAGTAGCTGTGGAGAAGTTGAGACGAGGAATGGGGTCTAAAGCCCTTGGTATAATGTTCTATAGTGGACACCCAACCTAGCTGGCACCTAGGTTCAATGGACAACTAAATTATGGAATGGAGGCGTGTCACTGTGGGGGGTCTCGGATCCCCTACCACTCCTCGTTAGAAATAGTGGCTCCCGCACAAGGTTAGCATGTTAAATGCTTTAGTGATTCGAATGTCGGTTGACATATGTGAGTATGCGGGATACTCGGGAAAGAATCACCTATGTGAGAGAGAAGTGAGGGTCGCTTCAAAGGAGAATTGACGGGCACAATTCTTCACAAACTCTTGCAGAACCAGGAATGGTGACCCACGAACAAAATGGGCACAAATCATGAGAACAAAGCATGTTTGGAGGTTCCTGTGTGAGATATGTCATCGTCTACACAAACGGCAGTCGGTTCAAAGACATCGCGTTCTACCGTACAGTCAGTAGAGTAAATATATCTTCACGAGGGAAGGTTCAAAGGGTGTGACCCTACCTATCCTATGCAGGGATCGACCGTTGAACACAGTTGTTTCCGTTTTAAAACTACCCCGAAAATCAATTTTCATTCATGTGGGGGATTGTTGGAAATATTAGCTTAAAATGGCATAAAATGGCATATTAAGTGGCTATTTTGTGGTACAATTATCAGTGGGGTCCACTTCCGATTTGGGTCGGGTCAAAGTGTATTCGGATTCTTCGTAGTAAGACGAAGAGATTGATATATTGTACGCTCAAAACGGATAATGGGTGAATGAGATATTGATTCTCAAAGTAGACCCATTTAAGTTGGGAAATGAAGGGAAAATGTAGGACTTTGTCCCACATTGGTTTGGAAACAAGATTTGCCCCTCTTATATACATGAGCTCTTTTCAAGCTTGTAGAATTGTATAGCATAGAGGCTCTCTCGCGTGGGGGGGGGGGGGGTGCAAATCAAAATCCAACTAGAGGACATCAAAAAGGCTTGAAATCAAGCCCGAGCTCGTGCGCCGGCACCTGCGGGCACGAATGTCGTCCGGAAATGGGCTGGCCTTGCAGGCTAAGTTATGCCTAAAGTGAGGTAGAAGCAGTAGCATTTTACACAGTGAGAAACAAAGGAATTCCAGTAACTTTTCATCTCAAAACTTCTGCTTCTACTCTCTTCTTTAGCCAATTTGTGTTCAAGCTTTGCTTTGTTCGACGGGTTCCTTGTTTAGGTGCTTAAACAAGGAATCGTAGCACGTTTTATCCAACATTCAATCTGAGACACCTTGCTCTCTCAGCAATGGTTCTATTCAGCCGCTCAGCAACACCATTCTGTTGTGGTGTCTTACGCACTGTATAGTGCCTTTGAATTCCATGTTCTGCACAGAATTTCTGAAATTCTTTCTTAGTATATTCTGTCCCGTTGTCAGACCTCAGGTACTTGATTTTTCTTCCAGTCTAGTTCTCAACCTCAGCTTTCCACAACTTAAATTTCTCAAACACTTCAGATTTATGTTTCAAGAAATACACCCAGACTTTCCTAGAAAAATCGTCAATAAATGTAACATAATATCGAGAGCCACCCATTGAAGGTTCCGTGGTAGGTCCCCAAACATCAGAGTGCACATAATCTAGAATCCCTTTAGTTTTATGCAGCCCATTAGAAAAAATGACTCTAGTCTGTTTCCCAAGGACACAGAACTCTCAGAAATCTAGCTTACAACATTTAACTCCTTTTAACAGATTCCTTTGTGCAAATCAGACAAACCACGTTCACCAAGGTGACCCAAATGTAAATGCCACAACCTAGTAGTATCATCACTAGACTCAACAGAATGTGCTCCACCTACAACAGTACTACCCAACAACCTATAAATGTTCCCTGTGGTCCTTTTACCTTTCATCACAGTTAAAGCACCTTACTAATTTTAATG
>NW_017618128.1:67543-87928 GCF_001879475.1 Ipomoea nil | reverse complement strand
ATATTCTATGGCAAAAGAAAACTATAACTATTTAACTCTTTGAATTTAATGGGGCAAAGATAGGGCAAATCCGACTAGTCCACTTTGCATTGTGAACCCTTATTTAAAATGACATTCATATTTGTTCCTAATTAACATATAACGAATTATGTATCTAATCAGTAAATTAATTGAAGACACATAGTTTTATAATTATATACACATAATATGTTAACTACATAAATACATAGGTTAATTGTAGGCACATAATATGTTAACTACACATTATGTGCATGCAGTTAATATAATATGCGTCTTTAATTCATTATTTACAGAGTAATTATTAACTGAAAGCACATATTAATTAACAGTAGACACATCAGTTTGAAATAAAGGTTTACCTTAGCTTGGATCCTTGGCCATGGTATATCAATTGTTGAATTAGTTAACTGCTTAAGAGCAACCACATGATGAGTCTAGGTTTTTTGGTGTGAAAGAGAATGAGTAGGGAAGAGGAAAAATATAAGAAAAAAAAAAAAGATGAAAGAGTTCCTTCCACTCAACCACACCCCAAATTTTACTAATTAATATAGATGGCAAGATTGGACATGTCTTATATGTCATATACATTCATGGAGGGGCAAATTTCACCGTGAATTGCCCAGATGACATGACTAACGTACAATAATGATACACGCGTTCATGAAATACACGCCTTAATATTCATATACAATGGATCTATTGATAGTATATTACTAACACACAATAATAATTATGCTACTAATATTATAAATAATTAACTATACAAGGTAATGATCTTTATTCTAATATACATAATTTCCTTCTACTAATATGTGATCAATTCTCATCTAATATTACCTCCAAATTGATTATTTCATTTTAGACTTCCACCTAATTGAGCGACCAATTATTTATTTCTTTTTGTGTATCACTCTCCCACCCATTAAAAAAAATATCTGACCTCAAGTTGTAAAGAGTGATAAAATAGGACCATATTTGTGCGCGGAAGTTCATGCCACCCCGTAGGCGGTGGATTCCTGGAACATGTTAAATTTTGGAAGATTAATCTTCAAAACAAATTGATGCCCAGAAACAGGGGGATCAAATTGCTCAATTCCCATTAATGGTGAAGCAATATAAGAGAGCAGAAAATATGTAAATTCCACCTATGTAAAATTGTGTTCCAAATGAGAGACATGGTAAAGGCAGCAAATACAATACTTGACACAATGAAAATTCCTAAAATCCTTACTTCTCCTTCAATTTTAATAGCAGCATCGCATTGTTCAGTAATCAGCTTCCCATTCAGCAACTTATCAAAACAATGCAATGATTTAGGGGATTTTCGAACAAATTAAGATTCTACCCATTGTTGAGTAGCCGAATGATTTTGTGAGGAGATATTAATAGCAATGTAAAATAGAGATCAATGAAACTTTTAAAGAAATTTTTTTTTTCATTTTTTCCTTTCCTCAAATAATGACTCTATAAGTTTCTTTTCGTCGCCAAAAAAATAAATAAAAAATCAGTGTATCCAATAGTTAAAGCTAGGACAAAAAAACGAAACTAGTAGTGTCAAAAAATATAAATATTTGCAACTAAATATAAATTTAAAAATCATTTCTATATATGAACCTTAAAAAAGAATCATATAATACTCCAATAGCGATATTATGTAATATAATATTAACCAAATGGCACCTAAATATAATATATCACCACTCTAATAAAAACATTCCATACAGATCCGAACACATGAACTAATGCATTGCAGAACATATATGGCAAATGAAGTATTTTCTGGTATTTTCTGGCAATTTGACCAAATGGACCAAAATTGATACAAATTGAATAGTTAGGGTACTAAATTGTTAGTTTTTAAAGTCGTGGATTGAAATTAATAACACCACAATAGTCGCAGGACCAAAAGTGTAATTTACTCTTATGTGTCTTGAATTCATTATTTACAGAGTAATTTATTAACTGAAAGCACATATTATATTAACAGTAGACACATCAGTTTTAAATAAAGGTTTACCTTGGACCCTTGGCCATGGTATATCAATTTTTGAATTAGTTAACCGCTTAAGAGCAACCACATGATGAGTCTAGGTTTTTTTGGTGTGAAAGAGAATGAGCAGGGAAGTTGAAAAATATAAGAAAAAAAAAATGATGAATAAGTTCCTTCCACTCAACCACACTCCAAATTTACTAATTAGTGATATAGATGGGCAAGATTGGACATGTCTTATATGTCATATACATTCATGGAGGGGCAAATTTCACTGTGAATTGCCCTGGATGACATGACTACGTACAGTAATGATACACGCGTTGCTCAACAAATTTTTTAGAATGTTTAGACCACAAATAGTACCGTAACGAGTAGGAAACTTTTCGAGCATGATTCTAGTGTTAAAAAATATAAATATTTACAACTAAATATAAATTTAAAATCATTTTTATATATGAACCTTAAAAAATCATATAATACTCCAATAGCGATATTATGTAATATAATATTAACCAAATGGCACCTAAATATAATATCACCACTGTAATAAAAACATTCCATACGGAACACATGAACTAATGCAGAACATATATGGCAAATGAAGTATTTTGTGGTATATGTTCAGAATATCTATAGAATTGATATGATCCTCGAAAGTATAGAAAGATAACAGAATTCCGAATATCTATAGAATTGATCCTCGAAAGATAACACCAAGATATTAATAGCAATGTAAAATAGAGATTAATGAAACTTTTAAAAATTTTTTTTTTCATTCTTTTCTTTCCTCAAATAATGACTCTATAAGTTTCTTTCAGTCACCAAAAAACAAAATCAAAAAAATCAGTGCATCCAACAGTTAAAACTAGACAAAAAAAAAAAGAAAAAAAAAAGAAACTAGTATTGTCAAAAAATATAAATATTTGCAACTAAATATAAATTTAAAAATCATTTCTATATATGAACCTTAAAAAAAACATATAATACTCCACTCCAATAGCGATATTATAATAATAATATAATATTAACCAAATGGCACCTAAATATAATATCACCAATCAAATAAAAACATTCCATACGGAACACATGAACTAATGCAGAACATATATGGCAAATGAAGTATTTTCTGGTAAATGTTCAGAATATGAATAGAATCGATATGATCCTCGAAAGTATAGAAGGATAACAGAATTCAGAATATGTATAGAATTGATCTTCGAAAGATCGATAACACCAAAATATTATTTCAGTCTTGAGTACTCAAATCCATGTTGTAAAGAAAATGTAAAATAGAGATCAGTGAAACTTTTAAAGAAATTTTTTTTTCATTTTTTCCTTTCCTCAAATAATGACTCTATAAGTTTCTTTCGTCGCCAAAAAAAAAATAAAAAATCAGTGTATCCAATAGTAAAGCTAGGACAAAAAAACGAAACTTGTTGTGTCAAAAAATATAAATATTTGCAACTAAATATAAATTTAAAAATCATTTCTATATATGAACCTTAAAAAAAATCATATAATACTTCAATAGCGATATTATGTAATATAATATTAACCAAATGGCACCTAAATATAATATATCACCACTCAAATAAAAACATTCCATACAGATCGGAACACATGAACTAATGCATGGCAGAACATATATGGCAAATGAAGTATTTTCTTGTATTTTCTGGCAATTTGACCAAATGGACCAAAATTGATACAAATTGAATAATTAGGGTACTAAATTATTAGTTTTTAAAGTCGTGGATTGAAATTAATAAAACCACAATAGTCGCAGGACCAAAAGTGTAATTTACTCTTATGTGTCTTCAATTCATTATTTACAGAGTAATTTATTAACTGAAAGCACATATTATATTAACAGTAGACACATCAGTTTTAAATAAATTAAAGGTTTACCTTGGACCCTTGGCCATGGTATATCAATTTTTGAATTAGTTAACCGCTTAAGAGCAACCACATGATGAGTCTAGGTTTTTTGGTGTGAAAGAGAATGAGTAGGGAAGAGGAAAAATATAAGAAAAAAAAAAAAAGGATGAATGAGTTCCTTCCACTCAACCACACCCCAAATTTACTAATTAGTGATATAGATGGGCAAGATTGGACATGTCTTATATGTCATATACATTCATGGAGGGGCAAATTTCACTATGAATTGCCCTGGATGACATGACTACGTACAGTAATGATACACGCGTTGCTCAACAAATTTTTTAGAATGTTTAGACCACAAATAGTACCGAGTAGGAAACTTTTCGAGCATGATTCTAGTGTTAAAAAATATAAATATTTGCAACTAAATATAAATTTAAAATCATTTCTATATATGAACCTTAAAAAATCATATAATACTCCAATAGCGATATTATGTAATATTATATTAACCAAATGGCACCCAAATATAATATCGCCACTGTAATAAAAACATTCCATACGGAACACATGAACTAATGCAAAACATATATGGCAAATGAAGTATTTTGTGGTATATGTTCAGAATATCTATAGAATTGATATGATCCTCGAAAGTATAGAAAGATAACAGAATTCAGAATATCTATAGAATTGATCCTCGAAAGATAACACCAAGATATTAATAGCAATGTAAAATAGAGATCAATGAAACTTTTAAAGAATTTTTTTTTTTCATTCTTTCCTTTCCTCAAATAATGACTCTATAAGTTTCTTTCAGTCACCAAAAAACAAAATCAAAAAAATCAGTGCATCCAATAGTTAAAACTAGACAAAAAAAAAATAAAATAAAATAAAATAAGAAACTAGTATTGTCAAAAAATATAAATATTTGCAACTAAATATAAATTTAAAAATCATTTCTATATATGAACCTTAAAAAAATCATATAATACTCCACTCCAATAGCGATATTATAATAATAATATAATATTAACCAAATGGCACCTAAATATAATATCACCAATCAAATAAAAACATTCCATACGGAACACATGAACTAATGCAGAACATATATGGCAAATGAAGTATTTTCTGGTAAATGTTCAGAATATGTATAGAATTGATATGATCATCGAAAGTATAGAAAGATAACAAAATTCAGAATATGCATAGAATTGTTCTTCGAAAGATCTATAACACCAAAATATTATTTCAGTCTTGAGTACTCAAATCCAAGTTGTAGAGAAAATGTGATATTAAGGGAAATGTAAAACAATAGATTGCAATTGTATTCCCTTAGCTTCGCAACATAAATTGCAGCAGCCAGCAGAGCAGCTACAAAAGACAATACCAAAACTATATTAAAAGCAGATCAGACAAATGTAATTGTTTCTAAAATAAGTTTGTAATATGTATAAGAGAAGAGAAGAAAAGAAGGATCGCGAATTATTCAAACAGTTTGAAGCAATAAGTAAAACAATTCTATCAATCAATATACTGAAGCTGTCAAAGGAATGAATCAAATTGATCTGATCAAATTGGAAAATTTTTATAAGGAGAATATGGAAAGGTAAAGGAATAAAGGGAAAATAATAATGTCAAAACTATACACTATATATATATAGAGAGAGAGTAAAGCCTAGCTCCAAGATACACTTAGAGACTTAATGAAAGGCTAATTTAAGGGAGCAACTCTTTGAATATTCACATAACTTATTTGAGAAATTCCGGCCTCATACAAAATTATTATATTCCGCCAAAGTAGTAAAAAAGAGGAAATACGACACATGATAAAGTTTAAACAAAATTAGTGACGGTGCAATAAAAGGACAAAATTAAAGTCTACCTCCAAGTGGCAACTTAATTTAATTTGGGATCCAGTGAACATAAAGTTAACTATATATGAAGTTTGTTAATGATGTATATATAGAAAATAATGGATCGGAATTACAAAATATTGTATTCAACCTAACCTAGCTAGCAATATAAAGTTGAGTATGAAGTTTAATAAAATAATACAAATACAAAAGAACCAGAGGATTGGATATAAGAATGTATGTCTCTCCATCTAAGTTATGCTAAGGGACATATATTAAACACTTAAATTAAAGGATCAATCGGACCTCATCTAATTAATTTTCACATAAAATTAAAGCAAGCCTCCTTTGCTTTGCTTCTAGAACCTTATTCCAAAAACACTTTAACTCCTCCTGATAGGATAGTGCCTAATTAAGCAATATAATGGTTAGTGTGGGATATGACATTGGACTCACTAATTTTACTCCAAAATGGAATGGAAGCTAAGCATGCAGATGCAGTGAAATAAATAAGTTTCAAGTCACATTTCAAATTAACACTCCTTTCCATCTCCACATTTTATTCAATTTGTTTATCCATATATGCATCACATGATTTTACTTAATCGACATTATTAGCTAGGCATTTATATATTTAAGTTTACATTCCAATTTCGATCAGTTTTTCTATCTGTCCATATATAAACATATTGTATAACACATAAACCACAATCATCACTTTGTCCAATCCAGTCATCAACAAACCAAAAGATGAAAAGAACGTCAGAAAATATTGAATCGGAGAGAAATAAATTAAAGATGAATCGGAGAGAAATGGCCGGCGTTGCTACCTCGGCGGAGCTGCCGTTAACCTCCCTAAGAACAACTTTGTCGAGGTCATTCATACCCTTACACACCTCCATCATATCACACAGTAAGTCTCTTACTTTCTGCTCCTCTCTTAATAAGCACACCACCTTATGCGATATCTCTCGTTTCGTTGGGGGATAACGGAATCTTTTCCTTTAATTTTTATTTTTAGTAGTGCACAGAGGGTAGTGGCGTACCCTCATGCAGTGTACGGAGGCAGCTGGCAGTATGAGCAACGGATCATGCACTCTCTTTCATCTGACGTGGCCCCCAATCGAATATAGGCCTGCATGGATTTTGTGTATGCTCAAGGAGACCCGTTTGTCACAACTTTCAAACAAAAAAATATATATATTAGTAAGGTTGTCCATTAATTTCAGTATTAGAAATTATATATACTTCATTACTTTGACAATGTGTTTTTTTTTTTTTTTTTTTTTTTGTTAGACCACGAAATATCCTGAGCAGGTCCTAACATTCAATTGTTATACCGTGCACCAAGGCACGTACACATAGCAGTGTGCGCCCCATCCCTCCCAAAATGACGTTATTTTGTTAAGTTGTGTGGGTAATTAACGTGACAAAAATTTATGTGTATTCAGTTATAAAATTCTGTGTTTACAAGTATAAAATTATGTAAATTTGAAACAGGAGATTTTTATCCTTTTAAAAAAGATTATGTATTTTCAGGTATAAAATTATGTGTTTTCAGTTATAAAATTCTGTGTTTACATGTATAAAATTATGTAAATTTGAAACAGGGGATTTTTATCTTTTAAAAAAAGATTATGTATTTTCAGGTATAAAATACTGTGTTTTCAGGTATAAAATTATGTACATTCGAAAAAAGGTACAAAACGACGTCGTTTTGGGCCAGGGCTCACAATGCATTGTGCACCATGGTGCACAGTATAATTTGCCCAATTTATATCGTACAAAAGTTTGGCTCAATTCCTTAGATGCCAAAGATATTTCAATATCCAAAGCCCAAGTGAAATAATTGCAATCAACATGAGCGAGCTCAATAAATTCACATTTTTCAATGAAAGGCATGATATATAAGATCATCATTTGATGCAACTTTAGGAAGCAATGTGACACTTGTGGAAAAACCATTATTTTGAATACATGTTCAAGCCATGGATGAAGAAACATCTTTTACATAAATATGCATATATGTTTCTTAGCATTCTAATACAAACACAGCAATCTGATGCAAACATATAATAAGGACCGATTATGCATTCGATATCCATAGTCATAAAACATACATGGATACATATACATACAATTTGGCATATAACTACATATATTTACCATTTCAAAGAATCATGGATTATGGGTTCATATAGAGCCTAACTCATATACAAGAATTGAGAGAATAAATAAAGATAATATGTATTTACAAACTCATGTATTTACCCAAATTCTTAACAATGTCCTGATGAGGGGTTCACCACTCAAAAGTTGTTAACAAACAAGAAGAATAATCACTCATTTTATAGAAACAATAATTGAAGGTTCCAAACCAAACTCATAGCCATATATACACATAATATTTATATATAAACAATGACATATGAAAAAGAAAAACAAAATGCACAGGAAAATGAACCAATATTACCGCTCACCGGAGATTACAATAGAGACTCGTGCTGATAACGTGTTGTAATTCGGCCTATCAACTCGTTGGTTCTCGCGTGATGTTTGCACGGTAATGCTTGGAGATTGTATGTATATGAGTATATAGAATAGATAAGTAAAAGGGGAGGAAGAACACAATGTATAGAACACAATCACATGAGACCATCTTTTCATTAAGCCTTCACCCTCAATTTATAGGGATGATTACAACATTTCACATCCTTTAACATAAGTAATGAAATAGGTAAAGGCTAACAAAAGGTCACAAGTTTAATTTCCATAATAATAAAATATTTATAACATTTTCAAAGTAATTATATAATAATCGACAACAACAAATTCAATATCTTTCTTTATGTAAGAATCAAATATTATATTCTATGGCAAAAGAAAACTATAACTATTTAACTCTTTGAATTTAATGGGGCAAAGATAGGGTAAATCCGACTAGGTCCACTTTGCATTGTGAACCCTTATTTAAAATGACATTCATATTTGTTCCTAATTAACATATAACGAATTATGTATCTGATCAGTAAATTAATTGAAGACACATAGTTTATTAATTATATACACATAATATGTTAACTACATATACATAATAGGTTAATTGTAGGCACATAATATGTTAACTACACATTATGTGCATGCAGTTAATATAATATGCGTCTTTAATTCATTATTTACAGAGTAATTTATTAACTGAAAGCACATATTAATTAACAGTAGACACATCAGTTTGAAATAAAGGTTTACCTTAGCTTGGATCCTTGGCCATGGTATATCAATTGTTGAATTAGTTAACTGCTTAAGAGCAACCACATGATGAGTCTAGGTTTTTTGGTGTGAAAGAGAATGAGTAGGGAAGAGGAAAAATATAAGAAAAAAAAAAAAGATGAAAGAGTTCCTTCCACTCAACCACACCCCAAATTTACTAATTAATGATATAGATGGGCAAGATTGGACATGTCTTATATGTCATATACATTCATGGAGGGGCAAATTTCACCGTGAATTGCCCCAGATGACATGACTACGTACAATAATGATACACGCGTTCATGAAATACACGCCCTTAATATTCATATACAATGGATCTATTGATAGTATATTACTAACACCAATAATAATTATGCTACTAATATTATACTAATAATTAACTATACAAGGTAATGATCTTTTATTCTAATATACATAATTTCCTTCTACTAATATGTGATCAATTCTCATCTAATATTACCTCCAAATTGATTATTTCATTTTAGACTTCCACCTAATTGAGCGACCAATTATTTATTTCTTTTTGTGTATCACTCTCCACCCATTAAAAAAATATCTTGACCTCAAGTTGTAAAGAGTGATAAAATAGGACCATATTTGTGCGCGGAAGTTCATGCCACCCCGGTAGGCGGTGGATTCCTGGAACATGTTAAATTTTGGAAGATTAATCTTCAAAACAAATTGATGCCCAGAAACAGGGGGATCAAATTGCTCAATTCCCATTAATGGTGAAGCAATATTAGAGAGCAGAAAATATGTAAATTCCACCTATGTAAAATTGTGTTCCAAATGAGAGACATGGTAAAGGCAGCAAATACAATACTTGACACAATGAAAATTCCTAAAATCCTTACTTCTCCTTCAATTTTAATAGCAGCATCGCATTGTTCAGTAATCAGCTTCCCATTCAGCAACTTATCAAAACAATGCAATGATTTAGGGGATTTCGAACAAATTAAGATTCTACCCATTGTTGAGTAGCCGAATGATTTTGTGAGGAGATATTAATAGCAATGTAAAATAGAGATCAATGAAACTTTTAAAGAAATTTTTTTTTTCACTTTTTCCTTTCCTCAAATAATGACTCTATAAGTTTCTTTCGTCGCCAAAAAAATAAATAAAAAATCAGTGTATCCAATAGTTAAAGCTAGGACAAAAAAAGGAAACTAGTAGTGTCAAAAAATATAAATATTTGCAACTAAATATAAATTTAAAAATCATTTCTATATATGAACCTTAAAAAAGAATCATATAATACTCCAATAGCGATATTATGTAATATAATATTAACCAAATGGCACCTAAATATAATATATCACCACTCTAATAAAAACATTCTATACAGATCCGAACACATGAACTAATGCATGGCAGAACATATATGGCAAATGAAGTATTTTCTGGTATTTTCTGGCAATTTGACCAAATGGACCAAAATTGATACAAATTGAATAGTTATTAGAGTACTAAATTGTTAGTTTTTAAAGTCGTGGATTGAAATTAATAACACCACAATAGTCGCAGGACCAAAAGTGTAATTTACTCTTATGTGTCTTCAATTCATTATTTACAGAGTAATTTATTAACTGAAAGCACATATTATATTAACAGTAGACACATCAGTTTTAAATAAAGGTTTACCTTGGACCCTTGGCCATGGTATATCAATTTTTGAATTAGTTAACCGCTTAAGAGCAACCACATGATGAGTCTAGGTTTTTTGGTGTGAAAGAGAATGAGCAGGGAAGAGGAAAAATATAAGAAAAAAAAAATGATGAATAAGTTCCTTCCACTCAACCACACTCCAAATTTACTAATTAGTGATATAGATGGGCAAGATTGGACATGTCTTATATGTCATATACATTCATGGAGGGGCAAATTTCACTGTGAATTGCCCTGGATGACATGACTACGTACAGTAATGATACACGCGTTGGTCAACAAATTTTTTAGAATGTTTAGACCACAAATAGTACCGTAACGAGTAGGAAACTTTTCGAGCATGATTCTAGTGTTAAAAAATATAAATATTTGCAACTAAATATAAATTTAAAATCATTTTTATATATGAACCTTAAAAAATCATATAATACTCCAATAGCGATATTATGTAATATAATATTAACCAAATGGCACCTAAATATAATATCACCACTGTAATAAAAACATTCCATACGGAACACATGAACTAATGCAAACATATATGGCAAATGAAGTATTTTGTGGTATATGTTCAGAATATCTATAGAATTGATATGATCCTCGAAAGTATAGAAAGATAACAGAATTCCGAATATCTATAGAATTGATCCTCGAAAGATAACACCAAGATATTAATAGCAATGTAAAATAGAGATTAATGAAACTTTTAAAAATTTTTTTTTTCATTCTTTCCTTTCCTCAAATAATGACTCTATAAGTTTCTTTCAGTCACCAAAAAACAAAATCAAAAAAATCAGTGCATCCAACAGTTAAAACTAGACAAAAAAAAAAAAAAGAAAAAAAAAAGAAACTAGTATTGTCAAAAAATATAAATATTTGCAACTAAATATAAATTTAAAAATCATTTCTATATATGAACCTTAAAAAAATCATATAATACTCCACTGCAATAGCGATATTATGTAATATAATATTAACCAAATGGCACCTAAATATAATATCACCAATCAAATAAAAACATTCCATACGGAACACATGAACTAATGCAGAACATATATGGCAAATGAAGTATTTTCTGGTAAATGTTCAGAATATGTATAGAATTGATATGATCCTCGAAAGTATAGAAGGATAACAGAACTCAGAATATGTATAGAATTGATCTTCGAAAGATCGATAACACCAAAATATTATTTCAGTCTTGAGTACTCAAATCCAAGTTGTAAAGAAAATGTAAAATAGAGATCAATGAAACTTTTAAAGAAATTTTTTTTTTCATTTTTACCTTTCCTCAAATAATGACTCTATAAGTTTCTTTCGTCGCCAAAAAAAAAATAAAAAATCAGTGTATCCAATAGTAAAGCTAGGACAAAAAAACGAAACTAGTTGTGTCAAAAAATATAAATATTTGCAACTAAATATAAATTTAAAAATCATTTCTATATATGAACCTTAAAAAAAATCATATAATACTTCAATAGCGATATTATGTAATATAATATTAACCAAATGGCACCTAAATATAATATATCACCACTCTAATAAAAACATTCCATACAGATCGGAACACATGAACTAATGCATGGCAGAACATATATGGCAAATGAAGTATTTTCTGGTATTTTCTGGCAATTTGACCAAATGGACCAAAATTGATACAAATTGAATAATTAGGGTACTAAATTATTAGTTTTTAAAGTCGTGGATTGAAATTAATAAAACCTCAATAGTCGCAGGACCAAAAGTGTAATTTACTCTTATCTGTCTTCAATTCATTATTTACAGAGTAATTTATTAACTGAAAGCACATATTATATTAACAGTAGACACATCAGTTTTAAATAAATTAAAGGTTTACCTTGGACCCTTGGCCATGGTATATCAATTTTTGAATTAGTTAACCGCTTAAGAGCAACCACATGATGAGTCTAGGTTTTTTGGTGTGAAAGAGAATGAGTAGGGAAGAGGAAAAATATAAGAAAAAAAAAAAAAAGGATGAATGAGTTCCTTCCACTCAACCACACCCCAAATTTACTAATTAGTGATATAGATGGGCAAGATTGGACATGTCTTATATGTCATATACATTCATGGAGGGGCAAATTTCACTGTGAATTGCCCTGGATGACATGACTACGTACAGTAATGATACACGCGTTGCTCAACAAATTTTTTAGAATGTTTAGACCACAAATAGTACCGAGTAGGAAACTTTTCGAGCATGATTCTAGTGTTAAAAAATATAAATATTTGCAACTAAATATAAATTTAAAATCATTTCTATATATGAACCTTAAAAAATCATATAATACTCCAATAGCGATATTATGTAATATTATATTAACCAAATGGCACCCAAATATAATATCGCCACTGTAATAAAAACATTCCATACGGAACACATGAACTAATGCAAAACATATATGGCAAATGAAGTATTTTGTGGTATATGTTCAGAATATCTATAGAATTGATATGATCCTCGAAAGTATAGAAAGATAACAGAATTCAGAATATCTTTAGAATTGATCCTCGAAAGATAACACCAAGATATTAATAGCAATGTAAAATAGAGATCAATGAAACTTTTAAAGAATTTTTTTTTTTCATTCTTTCCTTTCCTCAAATAATGACTCTATAAGTTTCTTTCAGTCACCAAAAAACAAAATCAAAAAAATCAGTGCATTCAATAGTTAAAACTAGACAAAAAAAAAAAAAAAATAAAATAAAATAAGAAACTAGTATTGTCAAAAAATATAAATATTTGCAACTAAATATAAATTTAAAAATCATTTCTATATATGAACCTTAAAAAAATCATATAATACTCCACTCCAATAGCGATATTATAATAATAATATAATATTAACCAAATGGCACCTAAATATAATATCACCAATCAAATAAAAACATTCCATACGGAACACATGAACTAATGCAGAACATATATGGCAAATGAAGTATTTTCTGGTAAATGTTCAGAATATGTATAGAATTGATATGATCCTCGAAAGTATAGAAAGATAACAAAATTCAGAATATGCATAGAATTGTTCTTCGAAAGATCTATAACACCAAAATATTATTTCAGTCTTGAGTACTCAAATCCAAGTTGTAGAGAAAATGTGATATTAAGGGAAATGTAAAACAATAGATTGCAATTGTATTCCCTTAGCTTCGCAACATAAATTGCAGCAGCCAGCAGAGCAGCTACAAAAGACAATACCAAAACTATATTAAAAGCAGATCAGACAAATGTAATTGTTTCTAAAATAAGTTTGTAATATGTATAAGAGAAGAGAAGAAAAGAAGGATCGCGAATTATTCAAACAGTTTGAAGCAGTAAGTAAAACAATTCTATCAATCAATATACTGAAGCTGTCAAAGGAATGAATCAAATTGATCTGATCAAATTGGAAAATTTTTATAAGGAGAATATGGAAAGGTAAAGGAATAAAGGGAAAATAATAATGTCAAAACTATACACTATATATATATAGAGAGAGAGAGTAAAGCCTAGCTCCAAGATACACTTAGAGACTTAATGAAAGGCTAATTTAAGGGAGCAACTCTTTCAATATTCACATAACTTATTTGAGAAATCCCGACCTCATACAAAATTATTATATTCCGCCAAAGTAGTAAAAAAGAGGAAATAAGACACATGATCAAGTTTAAACAAAATTAGTGACGGTGCAATAAAAGGACAAAATTAAAGTCTACCTCCAAGTGGCAACTTAATTTAATTTGGGATCCAGTGAACATAAAGTTAACTATATATGAAGTTTGTTAATGATGTATATATAGAAAATAATGGATCGGAATTACAAAATATTGTATTCAACCTAACCTAGCTAGCAATATAAAGTTGAGTATGAAGTTTAATAAAATAATACAAATACAAAAGAACCAGAGGATTGGATATAAGAATGTATGTCTCTCCATCTAAGTTATGCTAAGGGACATATATTAAACACTTAAATTAAAGGATCAATCGGACCTCATCTAATTAATTTTCACATAAAATTAAAGCAAGCCTCCTTTGCTTTGCTTCTAGAACCTTATTCCAAAAACACTTTAACTCCTCCTGATAGGATAGTGCCTAATTAAGCAATATAATGGTTAGTGTGGGATATGACATTGGACTCACTAATTTTACTCCAAAATGGAATGGAAGCTAAGCATGCAGATGCAGTGAAATAAATAAGTTTCAAGTCACATTTCAAATTAACACTCCTTTCCATCTCCACATTTTATTCAATTTGTTTATCCATATATGCATCACATGATTTTACTTAATCGACATTATTAGCTAGGCATTTATATATTTAAGTTTACATTCCAATTTCGATCAGTTTTTCTATCTGTCCATATATAAACATATTGTAGAACACATAAACCACAATCATCACTTTGTCCAATCCAGTCATCAACAAACCAAAAGTGCACATTTATCTATCCTGAATATATATATATATATATATATATATATATATATATATATATATATTCACAAGCTAAGGTAGAATAGAAAGCTATTTTCTGAAATATATAGATCGAGATATACCTGGACATGCAATGATATAAGCCAGCCAGCACAAACATGTTTCAGCTGCCCTGAGGGTCAAGCTCTCCGCTGTTATAGCTTGAATTCTCAATATGCAGTTCCTGCCATCCTTTCCATTTCGCACCGGCTTTCAAAGTGATGGGTTTTTCCACAGCAGCAGCTCCCACACACAACATCTTCTGATATTCATTATCTCCAAGGTTCGAGATTTTCTTTACCTTCTTGTCCCAAGGATTCCACAACACTTAAAATGAAATGTAGAAACTTAATAATCAGTCATTCAGTCATGTTAGAAAAAAACTATTTAACAGATCGAATTGAATTGGCAGATGGATATTTTATTTGCATATCAAATACCCTTCCTTAATAGAAAATTAAGAATTTCAGTGAAAACCAACCCCAGCAAGCTAAGCTAATTAAGCTAAAATATCCTTTAATTTATACACCTCATCCATCAAGAAAGAATAAATCACCCTAGCTTAGCTTAGCTTTCATGAAAAAATAAATATAGATCTTACCTGCATCAGGAAGTCCACCCTTATTCATCACATATGTCCTATTGCTTTCATGATCAATGATTGCAATTTTTGTTGGAGTGTTTAGATATATTTTATCCACCTATGTAAAATTGTGTTCCAAATGAGAGACATGGTAAAGGCAGCAAATACAATACTTGACACAATGAAAATTCCTAAAATCCTTACTTGTCCTTCAATTTTAATAGCAGCATCATATTGTTCAGTATTCAGCTCCCCCTTCTGCAACTTATCAAAACAATGCATTGTGTCTGGCCCCTCAACACGAACAGAACTGTTACAAGAATTATAACGCATGGTTGAGAAATATGATTTTTCCAAAGACTTACTGTGACATGAGCAGCACAAGTACTACTACAAGTAAAATAGCAGCATCATATCATTATATTGTCACATCAAAAACTAAACATCCAAGGTTCGATTGATCACTTGTCCTTAAAGATAGACAGTATGAACTTAATACACTTGATGAAACACAAAATTGGCCTGGTAATAAAGATGGAATTAATCTAAAAGGCAGCATTGTATAGTATAGTATACTCTGATCTAGACATAAATTATAACAATTAATAATCCGGTTATTTATTTCTTTAGCTCCTTAAAAAATTTGAATAATTATATTGCAAATGTCATCCTTTAATTTTCTCAGATCAGCAATATATATATATATATATATATATATATTATATTGTACAGATGAGATGGATCGAATCAGCATGTAAAAACAAAAACACATATAACTGCAAATGAGATTCATGAACTCAAGGCATACATACAAGAAAATTAAAGATGGAATGGATGAGATGTACTAATTAAGTAAGTGCTCACCCTATGTCGTCTGATGAAACAGGGAGATAGGTGTGATACCCAAATGTAAAGTCGAAGGACTTTCCAGCAGTGTTGAGGTTTCCTATTTGAGATATTAGTATAAGATGTCCTGATTCTCCTCCAGATTTCAATGTTAACCTCAATCGGAATTCAAACCTAGAAAAAAACCAGCGCTCTCTCTAAATTAGTGTGGAAAAAATATATATTATAAGTTAACCAAAAAGTAATCAATGCACCAATTCGAACCTGTGAGGCCAGATATTCAAGTCGTTTTCAGAGGGCTTCAGTATCAAGTCAACAAATGCTTTAGAGTTTTCCGGTGCTTCTAGGAGAGGTTTCTCGTCAATGCTCCAAAAACTGTTTCTAGCAAATCCATGTAGTTTCTTAAGAGGTCCATGCTCTGCCAACTGCAAACAGAAAGCTAGCGGTTAGTGTAATTAAGTGATGAGAGAATTGAAGATAGGAATTGAAGATCATATATATATATATATATATATATATATATATATATATATATA
Organism: Ipomoea nil; assembly: GCF_001879475.1. NCBI lineage: Eukaryota > Viridiplantae > Streptophyta > Magnoliopsida > Solanales > Convolvulaceae > Ipomoea > Ipomoea nil. The sequence continues at coordinate 70,787 of NW_017618128.1, read as the reverse complement.
TATATATATATAATACCTGAGGAAAGCATATAGCGATACCTCCACGAATTGGGTGTGGAGGGTTGAAAGTGGCCTGCAAAGCATATAATAAGGATGACTTAAACTTCATTCGATCACATGAAAAGAGAAATTGAGCTCGCTCATCAAACTACCTTACTACTCAGAAAGAGCAATTCTTCTCCATGAACATTCTTCCATGAAGTTACATGGCCCCCATAGAGATACACCTAAACATGAAAAGAAGGCCAGAATCAGAGAGAAATAAATTAAAGATGTCAGAAAATATTGAATCGGAGAGAAATAAATTAAAGATGAATCGGAGAGAAATGGCCGGCGTTGCTACCTCGGCGGAGCTGCCGTTAACCTCCCTAAGAACAACTTTGTCGAGGTCATTCATACCCTTACACACCTCCATTGCTTTCTTCTCGCTACTAGTACCAGCCATCATATCACACAGTAAGTCTCTTACTTTCTACTCCTCTCTTAATAAGCACACCACCTTATGCGATATCTCTCGTTTCGTTGGGGATAACGGAATCTTTTCCTTTTTATTTTTAGTAGTGCACAGAGGGTAGTGGCGTACCCTCATGCAGTGTACGGAGGCAGCTGGCAGTATGAGCAACGGATCATGCACTCTCTTTCATCTGACGTGGCCCCCAATCGAATATAGGTCTGCATGGATTTTGTGTATGCTCAAGGAGACCGTTTGTCACAACTTTCAAACAAAAAAATATATATATTAGTAAGGTTGTCCATTTATTTCAGAATTAGAAACTATATATACTTATTACTTTGACAATGTGTTTTTTTTTTTTTTGTTAGACCACGAAATATCCTGAGCAGGTCCTAACATTCAATCGTTATACCGTGCACCAAGGCACACATAGCAGTGTGCGTCCCATCCCTCCCAAAACGACATTATTTTGTTAAGTTGTGTGGGTAATTAACTTGACAAAAATTTATGTGTATTCAGTTATAAAATTCTGTGTTTACAGGTATAAAATTATGTAATTTTGAAACAGGGGATTTTTATCCTTTTAAAAAAGATTATGTATTTTCAGGTATAAAATTATGTGTTTTCAGTTATAAAATTCTGTGTTTACATGTATAAAATTATGTAAATTTGAAATAGGAGATTTTTATCTTTTGAAAAAAGATTATGTGTTTTCAGTTATAAAATACTGTGTTTTCAAGTATAAAATTATGTACATAAACTTTTAACATAATACACATAAATTCCTTGTTTCGGATGTACATAATTATATAAACAAATGTACATAATTATATACCATAATGTACATAATCCCCCTGAATTATATGTTTATAGCACATTTTCCCCCTGAATTATCCATGTAAGCATATTAGCCCCCTCAATTATTCTAAAACTGGCGCTCCCCCCCCCCCCCCCCCGATATATTAAATTGACATTTATACCCTTAAAGTAAATATTTTATTTATTTTTGTTCTCCAACAAATTATTGCTTATACATAGGGATGACAATAGTTCGGTTCGAACTGAACCGGACACTATATCAATCGAATTGAAAGTTTCCAGTTATGATTCAGATCCAGAACCTAATATTTGGATTTCAATTTATTAAAATTATGAATCACAAAAACTGGATCTTGAACCGTGAACCGGCGGTTTCAGATCCAGTTCGCAATTTTGAACCGTCTTGGTAGTGCTATAATACCCCACTTTTCTTAAACCTTATTAACAATTACTTAACTTAGAAATGAATACTAACAAGCATAATAAATCTACTAATCATCAAAAAGAGGTGTCACCGCCACAATCACCATACTTGGTGATTGCACAGACAAGGAAAGGTTCTAAACATCCACAAACTTACTACTTAAAAACAACTTGGGGATTGAACCCCGGTGTCCAGCACCATCAAAACAACTAAATAAGTCTACAACCAAAGTCTCAAAATAGGCATAACTAAAGTAAGAGTTTAGACTACAACTAGCACACTAAGCTAATCTAGTCTAACTCGAACGCTCTCATGACTTGGGCCCACCTGAAAGGGGTTAACAAACACACAAGTAGAATGCAACCCGTTATCACGAAGATAAGTATAACGCCACTCAACCTTGTAAATACCATAGTATATGCTTTTGGAAACATTTGTTTCACACAATTAGATCAAGCATTCTAAACCACTACTTAAGCTACATTTAAACATACTCAACAGGGTTCTATATGCTTGCAACCTAATTATCAAATAGGCATACTTTCACAATAATTTAGCTTATCAACAATCTCATGCTTGCACTTACATATCTTATCATGACGATATACACTAATCATACTCAAATTGTTTTGTTAAGTTGTGTGGGTAATTAACGTGACAAAAATGTATGTGTATTCAGTTATAAAATTCTGTGTTTATAGGTATAAAATTATGTAAATTTGAAACAGGGGATTTTTATGCTTTTAAAAAAGATTATGTATTTTCAGGTATAAAATTATGTGTTTTCAGTTATAAAATTCTGTGTTTTCAGGTATAAAATTCTGTACATTCGAAAAAGGTACAAAACGACGTCGTTTTGGCCAGGGCTCACAATGCATGGTGCACCCCGGTGCACAGTTATAATTTGCCCAATTTATATCGTGCACAGGGGCGCGCATTGCATTTTGCGCCCTGGTGCAAACCGACGTCGTTTTGGTTTTTTTTTTTTTCGGAAATCTGCTTCCTGTGTGGATGTTAATTTTCTTTTAAAAAAATCTCATGTTTCAAAAATGTACATAATTGTATACTAGAATGCACATAATTGCATAACAAAATACACATACATTTTTTGAAAACATAATACACGTAATCTAACATAATACATAATACACATAAACTCTTAACATAATACACTTAAATTCCTTGTTTCGGATGTACATAATTGTATAAAAAATGTACATAATTATATAAACAAATGTACATAATTGTATACCATAAATGTACATAATCGCAGCAACTTTCAACACAACTTAACAAAATGACGTCGTTTGGGAGACGCGGGCGCATAATGCTGTATGCGCTATGTTGCAGGGTATAACGATTGCACACTAACCAAGCTGATTAACATAAATATCAATATAATTTTAAATTTTAAATATGAATATGATTAGTATAGGTACACTACCGATTTGTAAACTTTGGAAGGGATCGAGGCAAGCCCCCTAAATTTATTACTAAAATGGTCGTCGACTATTGTGAAATTACCAATTTGGTTCTTGACAATTTTT
>NW_017618128.1:0-67443 GCF_001879475.1 Ipomoea nil | reverse complement strand
AATTATTGCTTATACATAGGGATGACAATAGTTCGGTTCGAACTGAATCGGACACTATATCAATCGAATTGAAAGTTTCCGGTTATGATTCAGATCCAGAACCCAATATTTGGATTTCAATTTATTAAAATTATGAATCACAAAAACTGGATCTTGAACCGTGAACCGGGTTTCAGATCCAGTTCGCAATTTTGAACCGTCTTGGTAGTGCTATAATACCCCACTTTTCTTAAACCTTATTAACAATTACTTAACTTAGAAATGAATACTAACAAGCATAATAAATCTACTAATCATCAAAAAGAGGTGTCACCGCCACAATCACCATACTTGGTGATTGCACAGACAAGGAAAGGTTCAAAACATCCACAAACTTACTACTTAAAAACAACTTGGGATTGAACCCCGTGTCCAGCACCATCAAAACAACTAAATAAGTCTACAACCAAAGTCTCAAAATAGCATAACTAAAGTAAGAGTTTAGACTACAACTAGCACATTAAGCTAATCTAGTCTAACTCGAACGCTCTCATGACTTGGGCCCACCTGAAAGGGGTTAACAAACAAACAAGTAGAATACAACCCGTTATCACGAAGATAAGTATAACGCCACTCAACCTTGTAAAATACCATAGTATATGCTTTTGGAAAACATTTGTTTCACACAATTAGATCAAGCATTCTAAACCACTACTTAAGCTACATTTAAACATACTCAACAGGGTTTCTATATGCTTGCAACCTAATTATCAAATAGGCATACTTTCACAATAATTTAGCTTATCAACAATCTCATGCTTGCACTTACATATCTTATCATGACGATATACACTAATCATACTCAAATTGTTTTTGTTAAGTTGTGTGGGTAATTAACGTGACAAAAATGTATGTGTATTCAGTTATAAAATTCTGTGTTTATAGGTATAAAATTATGTAAATTTGAAACAGGGGATTTTTATGCTTTTAAAAAAGATTATGTATTTTCAGGTATAAAATTATGTGTTTTCAGTTATAAAATTCTGTGTTTTCAGGTATAAAATTCTGTACATTCGAAAAAGGTACAAAACAACGTCGTTTGTGGGCCAGGGCTCACAATGCATGGTGCACCCCGGTGCACAGTATAATTTGCCCAATTTATATCGTGCACAGGGGCGCGCATTGCATTTTGCGCCCTGGTGCAAACCGACGTCGTTTTGGATTTTTTTTTTTTTCGGAAATCTGCTTCCTGTGTGGATGTTAATTTTCTTTTAAAAAAATCTCATGTTTCAAAAATGTACATAATTGTATACTAGAATGCACATAATTGTATAACAAAATACACATACATTTTTTGAAAACATAATACACGTAATCTAACATAATACATAATACACATAAACTCTTAACATAATACACTTAAATTCCTTGTTTCGGATGTACATAATTGTATAAAAAATGTACATAATTATATAAACAAATGTACATAATTGTATACCATAATGTACATAATCGCAGCAACTTTCAACACAACTTAACAAAATGACGTCGTTTTGGGAGACGCGGGGCGCATAATGCTGTATGCGCTATGTTGCAGGGTATAACGATTGCACACTAACCAAGCTGATTAACATAAATATCAATATAATTTTAAATTTTAAATATGAATATGATTAGTATAGGTACACTACCGATTTGTAACTTTGGAAGGGATCGAGGCAAGCCCCTAAATTTATTACTAAAATGGTTCGTCGACTATTGTGAAAATTACCAATTTGGTTCTTGACAATTTTTCGTGCCCCAATTAAGTCCCTCGACTTTGAAAATGTTAACCAATTTGGTCCTTTTTTTATTTTGCCGTTAGACATTCGTTAACTCGGGACCAAATTAGTAATTTTGTTATTGTCAATGGAACATTTCGGTCATCACAAGCACCATTTTTTCCAAAAATTAATTACTGAGTGAGACTTTGAAATCAATATATTGCACGCTCAAAACGGATAATGAGAAATTGATTTTTTAAGTAGACCCGCTTTTGTCCCACATTGATTTAGGAAGTAGATTTGCAGCACCATATATACAAGACTCTTTTAGAAAGAGTTTAAATTGTATAGCTTTCGTAGACATTGTCTCTCGCACGCCATCGTGGGCATGAATGCCATCCAGAAACATTAATTTTGATCTATGGGTCGGCGGATAGTTAGCTAGCTTTCGAAACTTCAAAATCCTTTCTTGAAAGAACACTAAAGTTGTAATCCATTTATCTTGGGAGACTCTAAAGTTGTAATCCATTTATCTTGGGAAACTAACGCTATAACGCTCGTAGCACTCTCAGGAGGTAGCGAGTTGGTTTTAAGGAGAGTGTGTGATACACACGACTTGAATTTCTTCTCCTTCTCATTCTTTTGATTTACTAGTGCGTTTATACTATCTAAAATTGGAAACCCTCTTTTCGTTTTTATTTATTTTGCATAAATAAATTCGAACCCTTTGGTTTTGTACCAAATTTTGCGATTCGAATTATTTTAGCTAAAATTATAAATCCCTGTTTTTGTTGATATATATATTATTTATTTAAATTTATGGACTTACTTCCACCTACAGTCGTAACTAAGGTGAAAATAAAGGATCATATCGTCTAGGATTTGTGTAGCCTATGAATTTTTATATATATATATATATATATATATATATATATATATATATATATATATATATATATATATATATATATATATATACATAAACTCATTTTAAAAGGAAAATAATTTTTTTTTGTAAGTATAAACAAAATCCTCCTACTTCATTTTTTCGCCCAAACTTTTGTAGTAAAGTTTATTTGGTTAGTAAATGTTAAATGGAAATTAATTAAAATCTATTAATTGGTAATATTGCATAATTGGTAATAATATGTATGGTATTATATTCTATAATATAATTGATAATATTATTGTTTAAGTATAATAAACCCTATGTAATAATGTAATATTAAAATAAAATTACAATAATAATGTTGGTCCTGGTAGGGTCGAAAGAGAGTATAGAGGGGGCGGGAGGGGGGTGGTGAATAGACTCTGCTCGAATTTTGAAAATAATTCCTTTTTCGGAAGTTATGCGCAGCGGAAAAATGTATTTTTGTTTTAGATTAAACTTTGCACAATTTAGTTACGAAAAAACTTAGGGTTTGGCAGTATGAATGCAATGTCAAATAGATAGGTAAACGAAAGTAAGGAGAGAGTGAGAGAGAGATTTTTATAGTGGTTCGGCTATTAACAAAGTCTACTCCACTCTTCTTCCACAACTCGTAAAAGGGTTTGCTCTATTACTCCTAGTACAAACTAAACAAGCTAGCATCCTTGATCACTAAGCCGGACAACTAATTGTGTAGGTTTTTCAAATCCTCGAGTTTACTCCGCCTCTATCAACGTCGTCTTCAGAGTTGAGGGTTGGAAAGTATTGATGATGTTCTCCAACGTGTGAAACCTTGACTTGATAAGCTTGAATCTTCGATTATAAAATGCAAGCCTTCCTTGTGTTGTGAGAGGTTGAAGTCTAGATAAACTCTTAAAAATAACCTTCACAACAACACACTGGTTTGAAAGCTTTTTGGATAGCACTTGTTAACAAAGCTTTTGTAGATGAAGATTGAGTGAAAACCAGCATCTTCTTCAGTTGTGAAGAGGGGTATTTATAGGTGAGGGAAAATTCATCCTTTGGAGGGCGATGAAAATTCGAACCTATTATCCAACGTGTAATAACCACGGGATATGAAGCATTTAATTCGGCTGTACTGTGTAGCCGTTGATGGCAAAACTGATTTGTCCTTTTGTGTTTTTTCACTGACAAAGGTACCGATCATTTAATGCTTCTTGGTATTTGTGAATTTCATTCCTAGGACTCCTTTTGTCTTGGATGATTGCCCAGCTGTGAGACATAGACAAACATTCTTCTTGTTTACGTGTAGAAATTGTCTATTCAAGTCTGACTTAGACTTTCTGTCTCTAGATCGAAAGATTGTCCTTATCTTTCGTCTTACTTTTAAGTCAAATGATCTTTCTTATAATTTGACATTTACACGAGAGTTAGACCCTTCCATGTTTCGGTCTAAGTTGTTCTCTCGGTCTTCTCTTGATCTTCTCTTGATCTTCTTTTTTTCTTGTAGATCAGACCTAATTGACTAAATACAACTCTGATTTGTGTAGATATGCTACTAAGCACGAATCACATGGTGAGTTGTGACTACTTTCGTTTAACACAAAAGATGCAAAATAACGAGAGTTAAAAGAGGGGTCTACTTTTCCTAGTAACTTTGGTATCATCAAAATATAAATACATCTGTTACTAACAATTAAAGCCTATGTATTTAATGCATATTTTATTATAGAATATAATACCATACATAATATTACCAATTGTGCAATATTACCAATTAATAGATTTTAGTTAATTTACATTTTACATTTGTTTACCAAATAAGCTTCATTAATTATTTGGGCGGGAAAATGAAATACGAGGATTTGATATATATATATATATATATATATATATATATATATATATATATATATATATATATATATATATATATATATATATATAGATTTATTGGTAAAAGAATTAATAAAACTTAATATATATAGAATTAATTTCTTTTTATTACTCTAATGATAATCCCTCATTAATTAGGAAATCTTAAATTTAGAGTCCAACATTGGTTTGAATAGCAATTCGCAATGAGGAGGAGAGGGAGAATACAATTTTCCTTTAAATACAACTCTAGCTATTTTGAGACGGTCTTCTTGAAACCCCTAAAACTCCTCCAAACACTCAATTCCAGCTTCTGAATCACGACAAGTCTCTCTTTGTAATAACCATAACACAAGAAGATAATATGCCCAACATTTCCCGTTTAAGTAGAAGAGAATGTGAATAACACAATGAATTTTGAAAGGATTACATAATTTATGAAAATCATGAAATGGCTTTTCACAAATACACGAATGCATTTAAAATAAAAAAAAGGAACTTATCCAACTGTAGGATTCATCTGATTAAAAGGCCGTGTTAAGATGCGTACTAATCAAACATGTAATATGAACCAAACTGCGACAATAATATATTATTCTTGAGACAAAAACCACAACTTATATATATATATATTTTACTTGTAAGACTAGGAATGTATCCTAAAACAAACAAAAATATTTGAAAAGATTTGAAATACAATTTTTATGAGTAGAACATAATTCTTATATTTAAATGTCATTAATTCAATTTTTGTTAACACTCCCTTCTCCGAAGTCGTGACATACACTCTTCGTTGTGCAGTTTATCTCTAATGTGTAATTTGCATTCAATTACAAAGGAATAAAATTTAATTGCTGAATTTACTCAATATACACCCTCAAATAATGAATCTATAAATTTCTTTCGTCACCAAAAAAATAAAAAATTAATGCAATAGTTAAAGTTAGGACAAAAAAAGGAAACTAGTAGGGTCACAAAATATAAATATTTGCAACTAAATGTAAATTTAAAAATCATTTATATGAACCTTAAAAAAATCATATAATAAAACATACCAATAAGCACAAAATCAAGAAAAAAAAATCATGACTTAAAACAAAATCAATAATAACATCACAATAAGCACAAAACTCACGCACATTACGCACAAACTCACGCACATATCAAATTAAGCCACAAAAGCTCGCCTAAGAACATCTAAGCCTACGCACCATTAAGACAGGACATATAAGATTTCTACATTTCAAAAATTTTAAATTTTAATTATTTTAAACTTATACATTTTTTTTTAAAAATATTATTTTTCAAATTTATTTTCATATGACATTAAAATAAAGACCATAAAGATCATAAAGAACCAGTGCTCAAGTAGCCCATCAAGACCACATATGGGTTTCTCACATAAACGTCAAAAACTTTGTACCTCGAAGGTGCTGGAGGATATGTTAAAATACCATTCCAATTTTCATTGTAGGGGGGAACACTAAATGTTGCTAGCAATTTCATCGCAAATTCAATATCAGGCCTGATGCGATTTTGGAACTTCTAGTTCAATAATAGTGCTCCAATAGTAATGAAGTAATGGACTTCCAGTCCCTAAATATCTTCATTATAATCTTCATGTCTAAATGGTCATTTATCTACTTCAAGAGATTATTGGGCAACCGTTTGTGTAATAAGTAAATACTACTTGTCTATATAAAACATCTTCAAGATATTTTTCAAGTAGGCTAACTGGTGTATAAAACTTCTTCAAGGAGAAGCTCGATATTCAGGTCGAGACAATACTTGGATTTCCAAGTCTTTTATTTCAAAACATCGTCTTTCGACATGAGCTGATATCACCAAGCTCTCTATGTGTTTCAATAACATTTAAATCATCATTATCGACTGAGATAATAAACAAATAACTCCATTAACAATTCTTTAACGAACACATAATGGTACATATTTGCATATTCCTTCTTCGGGAGGAAAACACTCAGTCAATAATATTCAAGTCATACAAAGACTTTAGTAGTTTAATGATACGCGTTGCCATTTTCACTTTCCTAATTTCAAAAGTTTTGAATCCATCAGGGATTTACAAATAAATATTACCGTCTAATGACCAGTAAGTTTGTGGTCATGACACTCATCAGCTGCATATATCTAAATTTATAATTCACTGCCAATGATGTTAATTAGCGGAACGTAATGCTATCTGTCATGGGAGAGAACATTTGATCAAAATCAATTTAGGGTCTCTGCGTAAACCCTTAAGCTAACAGTCTCGCTTTATATCATACCACCAGATTATTTGTATTTCTCTTTTGTACAAACACCCATTTGTAACCTTCAGGGTTAACATTAAATGGTGTACATGTTATAAAGAGAATGCAGTTTTAGCGAGTTGAGCTGTATATGCCTTAATTGCCCTTTTATACATAAAAAAAAAAAAAATCAGGGTACTACTGTGCTTAGCTCTGGATCCAGATTATCATATACTAAGAGCAATTTATAAGGCAATTGTGTTGTCGACAACTATAACATTTTTCATAAATTTCTCCCATATATATAAATTAATGGCAATTTCTAATTCAACCAGACTCTAGCCATTTCCCAAAGATATTTTTATCTGGTCGTTCTGCATCCCTAGTATTATTGACCTTCCATAGTATTTAATTATTGTTTTGTTTTTAAAATTTTGTATTATATGTAATTTTTTCGTATTATTGCTTTGTTTAAAACAATAATTTTATAATATGTTTATATATTTTATTTTATTTCCAGGCATGGTTTTTGTTATTTGTGCAATGCAATGGTTACGGAGTCACTAGGGGATACTACCCGAGTTCAATGTTTTTTGGTGACTTTGTAGTTAAGAGAGAAGTGAAAGATGCGGTCGAGAAGCCCATCGCAAAATAAATAAATAAATAACAGAGAAAGGATTCAACTTCAAACAAGTTACAGAGAAAAAAAAAATAGATCAATGACAAGATTCAGAAGAAGGTGGTGGAAAGTAGTTCCTCTTCATCTGATGAAGATACTTCTTCTGATTTTGAGAAAGAATTGAATGTACCATTTAGTGTATGTGCATGCTTGAAAATACCATTTAGTGTTTTTTGCTTTTATTGACCTAAACTTGATTTTTTGTAATTAAATTCTTATAAAAATCAATGTTCTTATATTTTTTGTTTTTAGAGTATGGATTATTTGTTTTTAGAGTATAGATTTTATATTTAAAATTTTAAATTTATGTCTTTTGTTTGAATGGAAAGATTTAATGGTTTTATATTACTATGAATATTCATTTGTTTTATTCGTTTATCTACACCGTGTTCAAAGGTGAAATTATAGTATATAAATGAATATTAGAATAATAATTATTAACTGAGACTAAAAATGGCACGAAATTTAGGCCAATTAAAATAGGAAATGACTATTAATAATTAACTGACAATTAAAAATGCTTCGAAACTGACTCAAATGGAAAAAATGAAATGAATATTAATATTTAATTAAAAAATAAAAATGAAATGAATATTAATAAATTACTGAAAATATAAAAAATTTCTTGAAATAAGGCCAATAGGAAAAGGAAAATGAATATTTATACTTGAATATTAATAATTTACTAAAAATATAAAAATTACTGGTATAAAATGTATTAATAAAAATGTAAAATGAAGTTTGCATCACAACGTTTTGTCGAGATGGAAATAAATTAATCTTGGTTATATATTTTATAAAATGTAAAGTTAGTGGAAATATAAAATAAACTATTATTAGTAATTAATTAATTAATATGTATAAAAAAGAATAATTGACTGTGAATAAAAATAACACGAAATTTAGTCCAATTGAAATAGAAATGACTATTAATAATTGATTAAAAATGAAAAATGTTTCCAAACTGACTCAGTATATAGAAAGAATATTAATCTCGGTTATATATTTTATAAAATATATAAAGTTTGTTAGGAACAAATGTAATTAGATTTAATGATACCAAACTGACTAGGATTTTAGAACCCTATTTTTCCTTTCGTAGTTAGGACTCTTGTGACAATTGAAAGCTATTGTACTCAACGATTGATTAAACTATGAGGTGTACGAATCTTAGTTGAGACTAGCATAATAGGTCTACTTGAAAACATGAAGATAACAAGATGGTCGAAAGATGATTGCAGACGAAAGATGGTCGAAAGATGGACGAAGATAACAAGATGGTCGAATGATTTTTACAAAAGACAAGGAGCATTAAAAGACTTGTACCACCATGTCAGAGATCAAGGACAAAAGCCATAATGTTTTTGGCTCCAACGGCTATACAGTACAAGTGCAATAAATGCTTGATGCCCACTGGTTAATACACACTGGATATTAGGTTTGAAAACTCCATCTCCCTCCAACGGATGAATTTTTCCACCTATAAATACCTCTCTTCACCATTGAAGAAGGTCCTGGTTATTTTCACTCTTGCTATCCAAAGAAAAGCTATTCAAACAGTTTCATCTCTTAAAAGCTTTTCATAACCAGTGATTTTGTGATGTTTTTCAAAGGGCTCATCCATTTCCACACTTCACAATTTGAAGAAGTCTTGCATTTTCTCAAGTGAAGATTCATCCAGATATCAAGACAAGGCTTCAACCTGTTGGAGAAACACTAGATTTTCTTTCCAACATCTCAACTCTTAGGAAGAAGTTGATAGAGGCGGACTAAACTTGAGGAGTTGAAAAACCTATCAAGTGGTTGTCCAGCTTAGTGATCAAGGAAGCCAGCTTGCAGTAATCTGTACTAGGAGTGATAGTGCAAACTCTTTCACGAGTTTGTAAAGAAGAGTGGAGTAGGCTTCGTTACCAGCCGAACCACTATAAATCTCTCTCTCCATATCTCTTTATTTATTGCTTTATTGCTTTCGTGCAATGCATATCACATCGACCAAACGCTAAGAGTTTCTAACGAAAGTGTGCAAAACATATCTAAGACGAAACCTTAATTCCGCTGTGCATCGCTCCGAAAGGAGCAACTTTGAAAAATCGATTAGAGTCAATTCACCCCCCTCTAGACTCTCTTCTGACCTTACCGGGACCAATAAGTGGTATCAGAGCGGTTACATTTTATGGTAAACGTTTTGCTTTACTGCCTGGTAGATCCCTTTTGCAAAATCTATATAGGTTAAACTGCTTTTTCGTCTTTGCACGTATTTTCTTGAAAAGAAATGGAAAGAGATCATGCTAACCATTCTAGGCCTCTTGCCTTTAATCTATCTAAATTAGATGATTGGAAAGTAAGGATGCAAGCTCATCTCTCGGCTATTCATGATGAAATGTGGGACGTTATAAAAGAAGGTCCTATCGTCGTTATGATGGTGAATACACAAGCAGCTGCTCAAGGAGCAGATCCAAAAGTCATGATTCCTAAACCGAAGTCTCAGCTTAATTTAGATGAGAAGACATGAGCAAATCTCGACAACGTTGCACGAGATATTCTCTCCAAGTCACTAGATGACTCGTTATTTTCGCGGAAATGCACTACGGCAAAGGAAATCTGGGATACTTTCATGAGTCTAGGAGAATGAGACGAACAAGAAAAGGACAACAAGCTCACTGTTGCCATGAAGAAGTTTGAAAACTTCAAAATGATGCCAAACGAACCAATCACCAACATGGAGCTTAGGTTCACAAAACTTATGGGTGACCTTTCAGATCTCGAAAAGGAGCTAACTAAAAAGGAGAAGAATCTAAAGATACTCCGAGGGTTTCCAAAGTCATGGGAGATGAAAGTGACAGTCATGAGAGATCACAGAGACATGAAGACTACCAACACGAGTAAAATCTTTAGTGAACTCAAGGCCTACAAATTTGAGCATGATCCCAAAGAATCTGAGGAATCTGAAATAAGGAATATTGCCTTGGTTGCAAGTCCACAAATGTCGACATCAAACAGGTCAAACTCTAACCCTAGTGAATTCTTATCTGATGAACATTTTGCTTTGTTTGTACGAAATATGAAAAGGTTCATGAGGAAGAACAACTTTCAACATCATCAAAGATCACCAAACTCCTCCAACCGAAGGCAATACAAAAGATCTTCCCAGTCATCGAAACAAGAGACGGTGGATGCATAAGTGCTATGCTATAATTGTCGAAAGCCAGGACATTTCAAAGAAAATTGTCTTCATCCCATAGTCCGCAAATACCAAGACCTGGATACCAGCACAAGCTCAGCAAAAGAAGCTGTTGAATCTAGCAAGAGAAGTGGAAAACTAGAATCACCAAGTTCTCCACACGAGAGAAGAAGAAAGGCAACGGTGGTAAATAAACCAGTTGGAGAAGCTCAACCCGAAACAAGCACCTCAAGCTCAAGTTCAGAGAGCGAAAGTTCAGGAGATGAGAAGGGCCTTTTCTGTCTATTCAGTCAGGAAGAAAAAGCAGATAATTTGTGTTTAATGGCAAATGATGATGAGGTAAACTCTCAAACTTCCTCGTCTACTCAAATAGAGACCAGTTCAGAAAATGAAGGAAATCCAAATGAAACTATCTTTGAGATGATGATGGATTTCAAAGTAATCAAAAACACATACTCCAAATTAAAAGAAGAAAACTCTCGACTATTGATCAGCTACGATGAGCTACAGTGAGTTAGAATCGATAACATCAAGCTAGCCATCGCAAAAGATCAGCTCGAAAAACAAGTTCTTCTTCTTAAGGAGCAGCGTACAGAAAGAGAGTTGCGGGAGCAACATCTGCGTGAGGTTCTTGATTCGTTTAACAAATCATCTAATCTAATGGATCGATTGGTGAATGGATTAAAACCGCTAGAGGAAAGAACTGGAATTGGTTATGACCTCAGCTCCCCTTCACATATTTTGTTGAACAAATCTACAGATAATTACTCACATGAAAGTTTTAAGTCTGCATTTGTTCAAGGCCCGACCCAAATGTCTGAGCCAATGATACATATTAAAAATCGTAATCAACCACAACAAACAAGCCAACCGAAAGGAAAGGTTGTACAACGAGTTGTGGAACTTCCGATTGGAAATTCCTTGAAAGGCAATCCTAGGCATAACACATGTAAAAAGGAATGTATCGAAAGGAAATAGACCTAGTCTATACTATCAAAAAGATCAGCCTACAAGGCATAACCAAACGAATGTAAAATCGAATATAAATCAGAGGCAAAATCGTTCTAAGTATCCACGAAAGGATCCTCTACGAGGAAATCTGAAAGAAGAACGAAACAGACATGCATGTCAAGAGGTCACTTAGAAGACTAATGAGGGCAACAGATGGAGTGGACCATCTAAAGAAGATTAACTTTTTTATCTCGAACCTTTATAAAAAGCAGAATTTGAAAAGATTCATAGGCATAAACAAACCAACTATTCTAAGCAGTATCGCAATCCACCTGGTGACTATTTTCAAAGTCCATACAAAGCCAAAAATTTTGCTAAGATTTATTATGCTGATCAAGTATCTAATGGGTACAAAGGACCAAGGATGAGTTATGCCAACTCTAAGTTCATGTGAATCCCAAAATTGACTACTAACCCTCAAGGACCCGAGACCGAAGGGGTACCTAAAGTTACATAATTTTTTATTTCAGGGAAAACAGGTCATATGATATGTTGTTGATAGTGGATGCTCAAGACATATGACCGGAGACAAATCAAACTTGAGCAATTACAAAGAAGTTGATGGACCAAAAGTTGTATTTGGAGGAGAATCAGGTGGAAAAACGAAAGGAACAAGAGACATCATTAGAAATGGAGTAATCATTCGAGATGTTACACACGTTGAAGGACTCAAGTTCAATCTGCTAAACACCGGTCAATTTTGTGACAAGGGCTATAAAGTGGAGTTCTCCAAAGATGAATGCAAAGTCATTAGTAATGAAGATGGTGACATCGTTCTCACAGCAAAATGAAAGAAAAACATGTATGTAGTTGCTTGGGAACTTTGTAAAACTAACATTTGTCTTGTTGCTACTAGTAATGCATATTTGAGCCTGGAATGGCACAACAAAATGAGTCATTTAAATCTCAAAACCATCAACAAGCTATCAAAGAAAGATCTTGTGGAAGGGTTACCAAAAGTAACCTATGTCAAAGACAAAATTTGTGATGCATGTCAAAAAGGAAAACAGGTTAAAGCATCTTTCAAATCAAAATCTCCATACACAAATTCTCGCCCCTTAAGCCTTCTACACATGGATTTGTTTTGACCAGTTGATCCTGCCAGCCTGGGTAGACGAAAATATTCTCTAGTTGTCGTAGATGACTACACGAGATATACTTGGACACAATTTCTAAAAAGAAGAATGAAACTCCGAAAGTGTTGCCAGATCTATTAAGGCAATTACATATTGAAAAAGAGCTCAGCATTGTAAGAATCAGGTCAGATCAAGGGACAGAGTTCGTAAACAATGTCATCAAGGACTTCAGTGGATAAAATGGCATTTTCCATCAACTTTCGGCCGCACGCACTCCTCAACAAAACGTAATAGCCGAAAAAAGAAATAGAACCTAGAAAGATGCTGCACGAATCATGATAACACATACAGGACAGCCAAAACGCTTATGGGTCGAAGCCATCAATACCGCATCCTACACTCAGAATCGAACTCTCATCAACAAAGCTCATAATATGACTCCATATGAATTATGGAAAGGTAAGAAACCGGTTGTTAGTTATTTTCACGTCTTTGGATGCAGGTGTTTCATTCACAACAATGGGAAGAATCACTTAAGAGCTTTCAATGAAAGAGCCGATGAAGGTTTATTCATGGGATATTCTTCAGTAAGCAACACATTTAGGGTTCTAAACAAAAGAACTATGGTCATTGAGGAATCTATTCACGTCAAATTTGATGAAAGTGCTGAAAAGATCTCACAAAACAATGCATCACTCAAAAATCTGAGCATGCAAGTTGAACCTAGTCAAGCAAGAGAAGATGATTCTAATCATGAAGATCTTTACACATCATATCAAAGATGTCAATCTCAATCCATTGAACCTGAAATACAAGTTTAGACTGAAGCAACTAACGAAGAAGTTTCACCTACATACCTGAGATGGACGCACAAAATCCACCAACACCTTTCGAGCCAGATCTAAGATGGTTGAGAGATCATCCACCGGACCAAGTCATTGGCAAAATTCAAGAAGGTGTAAGAACTCGTGCCTCCATGCAAGAAACTATTGATGGCATGCTTCCTATCTCAAATAGAGCCAAAATCCATCGAAGATGCCTTGGGTGATCCAGATTGGGTTTCAGCCATGCAAGAAGAACTTCATCAGTTTGAACGAAACAATTTTTGGAAACTTGTTCCGAGACCAACTCATTAGAACGTAATTGGAACCAAGTGGGTTTTCATAAACAAAATGAGTGAGGATGGAATAATTGTCAGGAATAAAGCTCAACTAGTAGCCAAAGGGTACTGCTAAGAAGATGGCATAGATTTTGATGAAACATTTGCTCCAGTTGCCAGACTTAAAGCAATCCGAATATTTCTCCCCTATGCTGCTCATAAGAACTTCAAAGTGTTTCAAATGGATGTAAAGAGTGCGTTTCTAAATGGACTTCTTGAAGAAGAAGTCTATGTGGAACAACCTCCAGGGTTCATAACTGACATTGATAGTGATAAAGTATATCACTTAAAGAAAGCATTATATGGTTTAAAACAAACACCACGTGCTTGGTATGACACTCTATCATATTTCCTTATCAAATGTGGTTTTACGAAAAGAGTGGTTGATAAAACCCTCTTTCGTATCAAAGATGGTGACCATATCCTACTTGTGCAAATATACGTTGATGATATTATCTTTGGATGCACAAATCAAGAACTATGTGATAAGTTCTCAAAGCTCATGCAAGGAAAATTTGAAATGGGCATGATGGGAGAACTAAAATACTTTCTTGGGTTACAAGTTAAACAATGTCCTGATGGAATGTTCACCAATCAGGCAAAATACACGAAAGATTTAATGCGAAAGTTTGGAATCGATGGAAAAACATCTGTCAAAATTCCAATGAACACATCTTTGCGTATGGAAATTAATAATGAGGGAAAAGATGTGGGTCAAACAAAATATAGAGGGATTATTGGATCTCTCTTATACCTCACAGCGAATGGACCTAACATTTCTTTCGTTGTTGAGGTATGTGCACGATTTCAGGCTAAACCAAAAGAAAGCCACCTAAGCATGGCGTAAAAGATCCTAAGATACCTCAAGGGAACCCAAAGTGTTGGTCTTTGGTACCGGAGAGAAGGGTCCTTCGATCTAATTGGTTATTCAAATGCAGATTTTGCTGGGTGTAGGGTTAACCGAAAGAGTACCTCTGGAACCTGCTAGTTCCTAGGGGGAAGACTCGTGTCATGGTTTAGTAAGAAACAAAGTTCTATTGCTACTAGCACTGCTGAAGCTGAATACATAGCAGCTGGAAGTTGTTGTGCACAAATACTATGGATGATGCAACAACTTAAAGATTATGGAATTGTAGCATGAGAAGTTCGAATCAAGTGTGAAAGATTCCAAAAGAAAATCTTGAAACGAATAAATGTAGAAAATGAAAATATCTTGAAAGAAGGGTGAAATATCTTGGAGATATCTTCATGCAAAATAACGCCTTTTTCCCACTATAAAAAGGCCAGCTTCCTCATATGAAAAGCTCACACTAATCTCACATAGAATTCTAGTTTGTTTTAATTGGTTTTTTTATTGTAGGTATGAGTCAAGGAAAAGGAAAGGAGAAGATAGACGAAGCATCAGAAAAATATGATGCTCGTAGAGAGCAATACTTGAAGGAAGCACGAAAGATGACCAATGAAAAGGTCATCAATATCAGAGAACACTCCGACAAAGAAGAGATCACATTGTCTCCATCTGAGTTGGCTGAACAAAAGAAAGAATTGGACAAAATCCTAGCAGATTCACGAGCCAAAACGGAGTACTATCTTGAACATGCTCGAAAGTTTGCAAATGAGAGAATCATGTTCATCAAAAAGACGGGTAGCAAATCTGACGTCGAAACTCCTGCTACGTTTCGCTGGTACCCTATTCACAAAAGATCACAAAGTCTGATGGACCATTTCACATGTTCAAATTCGACCACCAACTGAATTGGTGTCTCATGTGTCCTCTCTCACTATCAGTGAGTTAGACGAATACAAGGATGTGAAGTGCGTACTCGAAAGAAGCGATAGTTTCGACTATTCACCATCAAGCACTCCACTTGCTCTATCTACCTCTCTATGGTCAACTGCCAACAGCAAGAAAAAGAAAGACTAATCTCTTGCAGTCCCTTTTGGCATGTTATCATTTCCTTTCTTGCAAATCAAATAAATCCTCGCTCTTTCTGGTTGTCTTATCTTAATCACGCAATCTCATATTGCTTTCATCTATGTCATAATATCAATCTTGACCAACGAAAGATTCTTACATCTACTACAAACGTCTGTATAGTCAAAAAGTCATAATGACATATTGAATTGAGGGCAACATTGATGTGAAAGAACGTTTAAAATTTCGAAACAGAAATTGAATGCATTGAGGAATTTTATGGTCATAGAAGTTATCATAATTGACTCCAACAAAATTGATGACCCATGATATATTAAAATGGCTATTTAAGGACGACAGTCTCTCATTCTTATCATCTCACTTCAAAATGGATAATCAGAAGAACGGAAAATCCATTATCTCTAAAAAGCAGAATGCTGAAGGAAGTAAATCCAAGAGAGGTCAGGGTAAGAAGCAAGAAAAAATGAGTAAAATTCTTGCATGTCACTCAAAGCAAGAGTTGCGAGAACTGACGAATGACATTGAAGACCCTGATTTTGACAAAAATCTCTTGAAGTTCATCGACAACATTCGTATGATCCACTTTCCTCTCCCTAAAAGTGATACAGAGTCCCTTGTATCTCTTAACACCTGGAAGAAGGAAGTTAGAAAGTGTTTGGCTGGAGAATTTGAGGAAGAAAGCCCATACTCTGTAGATGGACCAAGCATCAAGGAAAAAGAGAAGAACTGATTCTCTTTGTGGTCTTCTTGGACACATGTTATTATTATTATTATGTCTAAGTGTAATAAGTGTCCATTTTTCAAATAAGGAAATAATATGTATATATTAGGAGCTCCTCTATTTATTGTTGCGAAGCTTTATTTACTTCGTAATGACTTCTCATCTATAATCACTGGTTTTGTCTTATTATATGACCAGACCGAAGGAGTCACTACGGAACCAACATGGTCTAATCCAATGCTAAATAGTCAAGGATGAAATCAATGAGAATTGGAAAACCGCAAAAGCATTGAATGGTCATTTAATTTTACCTAAAATTGAGACCCGTGATCTTCAAATTTGTAGCTATAAAAGGATATGATCGCGAAGCATGGAAATCACTCTTCTCACACTTCAAGTTTTTTTTTTTTATATAAAAAAGAAAAATCACCATGCCTCCTCGAAAACAAGTTACCAGATATGCCACCAAGAGGCAAAAGGAAATTGCTCAAAAGATTCGAGAAGAACAAGGGGATCTCTACCCCAGAAATAGCCTGAGAGCTCCACTGGAAGTCTCATCTGACAGTGAGCCATTTCAGCACCATGAAGGTTTTCTGGCAGATGATCCTGAAGATGCTCCTCTTGCGGATCAACCTCCTGTACACGAAAGAAGAACATTTCCATCTCAGGACAATTGGAAGAACCCACACGCTGATAGAGACTATGTCATGTTTCTGAGCACATATGATGTTGAGCCAGAACTCAGTGAGAATACTGAAGATGGACCTGTTTCTTCTTTCAGCTCCAATAGGACAGAAACCTCAAAATGGTTAATCCGTGAGATGGGCAAAATGCTCAAGGCCAGAGAAGAGGCAAGCAAGAGCTTGAAAGGAAAAGAGAAGAAGTAGATTTCCTTTCGTATTTATGTTAAGGACTGTTATGTATGATAGAATCTCTGTTCTAGTCCCCTAAGTTCATTAATAAGAAATAATATCTCTATGCCTCATGTCTATATTTATCAATGCGTGTCTGAAACTTTATTTGTTTCGTATCCTTTCTTTTGAAGAAAATGAATCGTTTCTGATTCAGCTTATGACGAGATATCGATATTAGATCTAAGCGGAATGGGTTAGGAATAATCCAGAAAGAAGCCATCCTTGTCTCGGAAAACAATAATTATTCTATCTTCAGTCGATGACGCCTTGAATGCTACTAAGATTCGAGTCTCAGTGACCTACCATTCCAATATGTCTCGTCTTGAAGGCATCACAACCCGTGACCTTCATTCATCTATATAAAGGACTTGCTTCAAAAAGGTTTCAAACCCATCTAAGTCTCCAAGAAAATGAAAAAGGGAAGAATATTGTGTACTTAATGGTGTCCAGCACTAAGGATGATGCGAAACGTGAACGAGGGAAGCTAAAAAAAAAAATCAGATATGCTCGTGATAATCTATGTCATGGAGAAAGTTTGAAAGATCGAATGGGTCCTCTCATTGCTATTAACCTATGTCCTGCTACGAATGAAGCCCCACCTCCAATCACTCCATCTAATGCTTTGTCAACCAAGAATCGCATTGAAACCTACATCAACAATCCCCTGTACGATAGGGATTACGCGATGTGGCTTCGAGATCTCCCTTGTAGTGATCCCAGCAGTGAAGAAGAAGAAACCAACAATGAATCAGACTCTGTTCTGATTGACCTACTTACCTTTGAAGTCTTTGGCAAAGATTTCATCGAGCAGAGATCTCTTGAGCTGAAGAAAGGAAAGATCAAGTAAGAAGGAAGGATCTGGGATCATCTATCGCCCTATGAAAATGTAGTTTTATGATATGTATGTTCTATGTTTCGTGTGCCTAATAAAATCATCTCCAAGTTTCGTGTTCCTAGATATTGCTATCTCTAAAACATCTCCGAAACATCTTACACATGAAAGAACGACAATCGACTTCACGAAACTTTATTTGTTTCATGGAGGATCATGAATCTACATTTATGGATTAAGTCAAGACATCATCTCTCGTAGATTAGACGGTTATTTGAAAAGTCCTAATCCCAACCGTTTGATGATGTTAGTGGAGAAAATCGTGTGGCCGAGAAAACCGATCCACTAACCCATGATCACGCATGATCGTGTCAGATGAAAAGACTGGCATTTAATGCCCATATCACGTACTCGAGTGCATTTCTCTCTCCTCATTTAATTCAGAATGATAACTTTTGATCTGATATTTACCTTATCAGATGATCTTCACAGAAGCGTTGCCTTATTAGTCAGAGTTGGCCCAAGTCTAAACTAAGCCTTACCCTTACCTTTTCAATTCAAATTCCGGCTCATCCATCAACCCGATCCTAAGAAACTAGGTATCTTCTATTTAACCTAAACACTTATACCCATAAAACTTTTCTTCTCCACTACGTTTCTTAGCCATCTCCTCATTTTTCTCCAAAAATCTCTGCATTTTTCTCTCCACCGGCACCAATGGCGAAGAAATCCAGAACCAAAGCCTCCACAAAAGATATTGAGACTTCACCCACTGAACAGCTACCATCGTTCCCTACCTCCGACGAGGCATTCATCAAGTCGAGGGAGCATTATATCGCCTGTGGCTACATGTGGGATGCACATGGTTTTCTTCAACACGTTATGGACAAAAAGTTTGGAGAAAAGGTTATCAATTTGCTCAAGGATAGCGGCTTATACAGTTTTGTTACTCATGTCTACACCTTTTTCTTCACATCTGATGTTACTCAGTTATATCTGAACGCGAAGGTGTCCTCAGACGCATCAGTCATTACATCTGAGGTGAATGGAACGACTATCTCCTTGACTAGTGAAGACATCAAGAAGGCATTTGGTTTTCCTGACAGAGATGAGTCTTACCACTCTAATCTCTCGCAATATTTCTTCGATTAACATGCTTTCTAGGGCAGTATTAAAAATCCTCAAAGCAGATCAGATGTCTAGTGGCATGTGAAAAAAAAGTGGTTCAAGTTAGATTAAGAATTCACTGCAGATATTTTCAACAAGATCGTATATCACAAAACATCTGGGACGGATGATGTTACACAGGAGAAGTTGAAGATATATGATTCATGCATTTCTGAATGGTTACAAGGTTGATTGGTTGAAAGTTGTTTTCGACCATCTGCGAATCTATATCACAGCAGGCAAAACGTCAAATGGGGACATTTGGAGAAAGGTTGGTTTCAGCTTCATGATTGGCTATTTGCTGAATTATAAGAAAGTTGTTTTAAGAGAAGGGACCCAACTTGGTCCGAAAGTTTGCCACATGAAATCCATGCCACCAGGGTATAACAAACAACGAGCCCTAGAGTTGGGTTTGCCAATTCCAATATCCAAATCCAAAAGGAAAACGAAAAGGAAGAACAATTCTGATGTTGATCAACCAACATCGAAAAGACAGAAACGAGCACGAATGGTTAAGCAACCATCAGCTGAAGTTGTCTCGACACCGTCTCTAACACATCTCGAAACTACAAAAGATTTGGCAGACGAGCTTAAGAAGCAAACTGCTACAATGGAAAGGGAAGTCTCGCATACATCTGAGCAAGTTCATCAGATAAGCAGTTCCTCCTCTAAACAAACACAGATAGAAGACTCATCCGATGGAGGAAGTTCAGAAGTAAGTCGCGCTGCCAAAGCCAAGGCACGTTTCAGACCAATAGCTGAGAAAGCACAGGAAGTCATGCTTAGGCTAGCTCCACCTCCTACTTCAACCCTTTCAAAGCTAAGGAGAAAATCAGCTACTCCCCGCCTACTGCTCAGGGGGAAGGAAAATCCGAAAGTTTATCTAAAGCTCAGCAAATCGCACAAGTTCTTGCCATTGTGCATGTAACACCCCCGATTTTTCAACATTTTTAAAACTTAATTTCAAATGTAAACATCTAATCATCAAGATGAATAACAGCGGAAAATTAATTAAAATCGGAGAGATGTGATACCACACCAATAAATCATGGGTGCACAGGCTAGTCAACAACAATCCAACGAAACAATAACAATTCTAAGGCACACAGACCACTAGTTCTAGGCACACATGCCAACAAAAGATAAACGTCTAGCATGGATCTATACTATCTATGGTCCACATCTAGCGCGCTCAGCATCTACTCAAAACCTGTAAAACATGGGGATAACACCCGGTCAGCGAACATTGTCGGTAACCCATCAATACGCATTAAATATCATAGAATAGATAGATATAATCAAAAGCGTTTGAAACTGGCAATATAGTATATATCATTTCAAAACCAAGGAAGGAAGTGAACATCAAAGACTCATCAATCACTCTCAATAAAAACGAGGATCATTAACCTCACAACAACAACAAGACCACAAACACAATAGACAACACAACTCAGGATGCATCCTACCGTTCACAAGGTAGAACACATCAAGACATGCTCATAAGCAAGGAATTCACAATCACACAGTGACAACTACATGTCACAAGTTTCATAGTTCCAACCTTATGGCTATCCCCGGCCTTATCACAGTTCCAACCGTTACCTCCTAGTGCCACCCTGTACTTCTGAGTCCAACCTTTTGCCTCCGGGGACCGTCGTCCCCCCACCTATACCACCCACATTTCCGCCAAACTCTCAGTACACGAGGGTACCATTAATTTCTTAATCACAAAACTGCCAAACTCGTGAGCAAAGCTCAAGTAACAAACCACCAATCTCAGTCATAGTCACACAAGGTCATCATCATTACCAAGAAGACTAAGGCTCAACAATAGTCTCAATCAAGTATCAACAAAGGGTATAATGATTTGCATACGATCACATCATAGGAATCAATCAAGAGATCACAATAAAGACATGAGACCATACTCAACAACAAGGGATTACCATCGAACGCCAAATGATTGTCAACACAAGTTACCAATCTCAATAAGAAGGAACAAACTATACATACTAGCATATCAACATGAAACTAGCATGCTCATCAAACGGGTAAACCAAAATTAGTTCCAAAGAACATTCAAGACTCAAATCAATCCAACGAATCACAAAGTTGGACCACAAGCACGATTCAAGACACCAAATCCTAACATGGATTCCTAACACACCGTTCTAGACATACGAAACATCAAGAAGACCCACAAATAGCCCAATTGATCAACATCGGGAGGTCAAAACATAAATACCGAGAAGAAAGAATCACGGGGAACAAATCCCCGGCCAACATCAATAATGTACCCCGCAGGTGGGGCCACGGGTGGACCTCCACCCGTGGTTCCGCTCGCGGGTACACACCCACAGGGCACCGGTTCCCCGCGGTTGGGGCGGCGGGTAGGCCTCTGACCACCATTCCGCCCGCGGGTACATACCTATACTCCACAATCTCTCTTCGGGGAAAATCAACAACAAGGTCAAGTTCAAGTCCAAAACATCCAAATCTCACACACAACAATGATATGACTTGAATCCAAGAAATAGCCAAGCAATGGCATTCAAGAAACATAAGAACAAGCTCTAAACATTCACCGCAAGATCATGCATCAAATCTCACAAATCAGCACAAGAATAACAAGTAGAAGCCAAGAATCATCATATAAGTAAGAAAATAGGTTTGTATAGCATAGGTTACCATTGTAGTCTAATAACTTTTTCTATCCACCTTTAATAGCCTTTTCCAAAAGCCCTCCTCCCACACCAACTTCTTACAC
The DNA here is from genome assembly GCF_001879475.1 of Ipomoea nil. Lineage (NCBI taxonomy): Eukaryota > Viridiplantae > Streptophyta > Magnoliopsida > Solanales > Convolvulaceae > Ipomoea > Ipomoea nil. The sequence continues at coordinate 45,242 of NW_017618128.1, read as the reverse complement.
CAACCAAAACACACAAAGATTATAACTTTAGTTAAAGAAACCTAAAAGAAGGTTAAAAACACCAAAAAGCTAAGGATCTTACCCTTTCCTATGCTCAAGAAGGAGAAAGTAGGAATCTTGGAAGTTCAATTTCTTGCTTGGAGAAGAAGTTAAACCATCTTAGAGATAAGCTAGAGTATTTGAGTTTTAGGTTGAAAAGGTGAATGAAATGAGAAAATCTTGCTAGGTTAGCTTGAATCACAATTCTTATGTGAAGAGACATATTTACCCTTACAAATGTTGGATAGGCAAGGGAACAAGGACACAACTCAAGAAGCACAAGGTACAACCTTTTGACTTAAGTGACTAGTCAAAATCTAGTCCTTCGACTATCAAATTTCAGGACTTTTAGGAATGGATTAGCAAGGAAACTTGGATTAATTCTTCAATTAATCCTTGATTAGTGTTTAGATTTATGCGGTGTCATAGTGCAAGAGAGGAAGAAGCGAAAGATCACAAATGCACCTCACCCCGAAAGCTCCTTACCACAACAACCTATCATGGCAGAATAGGTCAACCCGATTCTGACACAAGAACCTGCTGTGGTAGACAAGGACGAAAGCGGGCATCCTTCTTCAACTGATCACTTAAGTCTCCCACAAGAACTTGGGTTGCCAGCAGAGACGAAAGAAGTGATCAATGAGACGGTACGAGAACCACCACCATCTCAAGATCAACTCCTTCAACAGGCCATATACGATGATTATCAGCAAGTGTTAAAATGGCATAAATGGCGTACATCCCCTCTCAACTTGTTTCTCGAAAGCCTTGATGACATGAGAAATGAGGAGGATTTTGCACTTGCTTGGATTGGCACGAAGGATGTATACCAGGCCATCAGATTGGAAACAATCGCTCGGGCGTATTCATATAAGATCACCAATCGAAGCATTGTAAAAGGAAATGCTGCAATAAGTCTCGACATCAAAAAACCCCCACTTGACGATCCGGTCTTTGAGGCAGAAATGAAGGATCTTCGAGACGCCATTAGATTGTCCAAAATCAAGACGGAAATCGAGAAGTTGTACAAGAATTATCCTCACTGTAGCGTTAGTGGCATGAAAGGTGATGATTCCTGTGCTGATATTCCAGTAGAAACGAATGAAGAGAAAACTAAGGACCACCAGCCTGATAAAACCGAAAGGAAGAATGTGCCACGAAAGACTGATAATGAAGAAGATAAAGAAGACAGTAGTGAAGAAGATCATTCTGAAGAAGAAGATGATACTGATGGTGAAAATGAAGAAGATGAAGATAATGATGAAGATGATGATGGGAATAATGATGGGAATGATGATGGAGATGATGGAGATGATGATGATAGTGATGCGGATTCTGATGATGACAGTGATGCTGACACCGAAGAATCTCCCATCATAGGTAACACAGTGATGATTCCCGAAAAGACTCCTGATGGTCAAAATTCTCCGTCAAATGATCGAAACGACTTAAGTCCTGGATCAGCTCGTGAAGGCAAACCGAAAGCATCACCGAGTGCGAGACATGATGACTCTGGTCAAAAGGAGAAAGGCATTCAAACTAATGTCCATGAAGAATACATTGACGCTGAGTCCCTCCTAACTCTTCTCACCGACACAGTTACGGCACTCAAACGACAACATCAGCGGTACAATGAGCAGCGTCAGCAAGATGTTGAGATGATGAAGCATTTATCCTCACAAATGGCCCTCATTTCGGCCACATTAACTTCTATGAAAAAAAAAACCAGCAGCCTCCTGATCTCAGTCATCAAAATGAGATGCTTGACAAAATTTCCAAGGAACAACATTCGATCAAGCTTTCACAATTTGGTCTCAAGGAAAGAGTTGACCTTTCTTGTTCGAAGATTGATTCAGCAAAAGACAACATCTTTACAATGGCTGATCCTCACCAAAAAAAAAAAAAAAACAATGGCTGATTATCAACTTCAAATCTTGAATTATATCAAAGATCTCTCTGTCAAGGTTGACAAGCTTCTGAAGCCCTCTGATCCTCCTACTGATGATGCCAAAAAGGGGGAAAGGAGATATAAGAAAGATGATGACGATGAAGATGAGAGAAGAGGAGAGGGAACATTCGACAACAGACAAGACGATAGCAGATACAAGACACATCCCCCTCCATCGATGTCTCGACATGAACCTCCACCAAAGTCTCATCAACCACCTTCCAAGTCTCGTCAACAATCCATAAGACCCCATCCATCCTATGGCTCCAAATCCATTTACGCATTTGCAGGACGATCTCACAGAGAGAAGATAAATCTTTGTAGTAGGCTGATGAGGGAGAACTCTATGACAATGGATGGCTCAGGGACCTTTGTCAAGTTCAAAGAATACGAGAGAGGAAGCGGGAAAAGATTTGAAGGTTGTAACTTACCAATTTGGCTCAAGAAGAAAGACAACACAACAAGGCAAGAGTACCAAAGGAGAGAAAATGAGAAGATAACAAAGGAAAATGAAGCTCTTTGGCTTGAACATGAAGAAGCCAGAAACTTGAGAGAGCGAGAACTTACTCCTTTTCAAGAAATACAAAAGAAGATAAAAGATGTTTCGACAATTGAAAAAGATGCAGATACAAGTGTCAAATACGATGTCGTGTTCAAAATACACAGAGAATCCGGCAAGAGCTATGTGGAATGAATGAACTCCATACAGCTAGTGACTTGGTGGAACCTTGGCATTGTACCAGGACGATACATTTTAGAGGCTTACAAGAATTACAGGAGCTGCAATTTTTGGAGAAAAATATGAAGGTTTGGTTCGAGAAAACCCTCTCCGAAACGTTAGAGATTCAATCAATAACAAACTAGACTTCGACAACATGCTCAAGAAGAAAAAGGAACGTGATGATAAAGAAAGAAAGGAAGCACAACAAGTGAAACTGAATCTTTTGAACATGTAATGATCCTTTTAATTTCAGTATTCTTCGTTTTGTAATTTTCTCTTTATAAATGAAAGTTTGTTTTGCACATATCTTGAGTATTCTTTTTCTTTAAATTCAGTAAATCTCATAGATCTTCATGTAAACTCATCTATAGGGCTGTTTTGTAATAAAATCTCCTTTAAAGGACATCATTCAGCCTTGTAGAAAGAGAGTAGGCTTTGGCATCATCAAAAAGGGGGAATTTGTTAGGAACAAATGTAATTAGATTTTGATGATACCAAACTAACTAAGATTGTAAACCCCTACTTTTCCTTTCGTAGTTAGGACTCTTGTGACAATTGAAAGCTATTGTACTCAACGATTGATTAAACTATGAGGTGTACGAATCTTAGTTGAGACTAGTGATAAGAGTCTAAAAGTTTATAATTTCACATTGCATTTAAGCTTATTTTCCTTGTTATTTGTTATAATTTTGTCCGAAGTATCCTCATTTGATTCATTTGTGTGCTTATGAGTAATTCTTGATGATTTAGATGAATTGAGTGATTTTTGGGGCATTTCAGATGCATGTAGAGTCAACTCTCTCTATAATTGTGTCTAAATGTGGAGGTCTTGATTCATTAAAAAAGTTGGTTTGTTGTTCTACTACCCAAAAAAAAAAAAAAAACAAAAAAAAAAAAGTCATGAAAATGTTGAAAAGATATGAAGATGTGAAAAAGAAGAACTTCAATAAAAGTTTGTTAGTTTGCTTTGAAAATTATTCTCAACCTCCACTACTTTAGAGTGTTGTTTTGTGTTTAGTTGTTAGTTGCTCCTTAGTTCTTTGATGTCATATCTCTTCCAATATCAATTGTGAATAAGTGCAAAGTTCTCTCTTTTGTTTGATTTCCTTACCCCTTCTTTGTCAACCATTCACCCTTAGCCTCATTACAAGCCTAATAAAAGTCCTACTTGATCTTAGCATGCAATCTTAGAGTTGAACTAGTGGGAGTATGAAGGGCAAGCCTATGGAATCTCATTCAAAAAGTCAAGTTTTGCATAATCTCAACTTAGTATTTGTGCACACTTGATCCTCACGCTCTATGATAATCTTGGTGCTTGGTTATTGGCTTGAGAATGGAACTTGTGTGGAATGCTAAGATGATTCTTGAAACAAGTTGTGTTGTGTCGAGTTGGATTGTGGTTTGTTAAGTTGGGCACAGTGGGAGTATGACCAACTTCAGTACTATATTGGTGGTTTAGTCCTTGTTTTTGCTTGAGGACAAGCAAAGGTTTAAGTGTGGGGGAGTTGATAAGAGTCTAAAAGTTTATAATTTCACATTGCATTTAAGCTTATTTTCCTTGTTATTTGTTATAATTTTGTCCGAAGTATCCTCATTTGATTCATTTGTGTGCTTATGAGTAATTCATGATGATTTAGATGAATTGAGTGATTTTTGGGGCATTTCAGATGCATGTAGAGTCAATGGGAGTCAATGAGAAGCTATGAAGATGGAGAAACACCTTTTAGAGAGCCAAATTATGGTGTGTTTATTGGTCTTGGTCATTTGGACAAACAAAGGCAAAAGTGGAGCAAAAGAGCAAGAAGTTGAAATTTCCGCACAAATCGTCCACTGCTCGGTTTTTTGATCATATCTCTGCGTAGGAATGTCCAAACCAAGTGAATTTTATATCATTGGAAAGCTAACTTGAAGGGCTATAACTTTGATTCAAGCACCAAAGGCTAATTCAAAGGCTTTGAGGGTGAAAACTGGCCTAGAAGACGACTTCAGTGCACAGGCAGTGCACACTGCCTGTGGCCACGGGTCTGGCCACGGCCGTGGCCACACCCGTGGCCACTGGGCAGTGTGCCCTGCATTTCTGGCCACGGGTGAAGCCACGCCCGTGGCCAGCCCTCTGCAACTTTTTGCAGCCTGTTTTTTACCCTTTTAAGAGGATTTTTCCACCCCAAAACATAATTTTCATTACATCTTTCATTTCCCTTTCATTTCTCTAGTGAGGGTTAGTTTAGAATAGCTTAGATTAGTGTAGATTTGTGTTTCCTTTCCATTTCCAAGCTCAAGAACATTGCAAACCTTGGATTTCAAGGCTTCAATAGAGAAGTTTTCTTATTCATCTCTTCTCTTTACTTTTCATCTATGCTTTCAATTTCTCTTTTAATATTGTGTATCTATTGTTATATTATGAGTAGCTAAGTGTTTTGGGACTAGGATTTGGTTCGATTTCTTGCTATTGATGCCTATTTGAGTTGTATTGCATAAAAGGGATTATTTGGGTGATCTAGGGTTGTTGTGTGAAATGGGTTTGTTGAGAAATTTGTGTATGATTGTTGGATCCCAATTATATGCTTGATTTGGAGTGTGTTTGTTGCTACGAGAGTAGAGCTTGTACACTAGCCACACATTCACACACTTAATACCCAATACGAGAGTATTTTGGGTGTTAAGGGGAATCTTTGCCTTGTGTTCTTGTTTGGGCATCGTTGGGTTGAATTGTCACGAGAGTGGAGTTCAATATGAGGTTGCAAGTCCAAATAGCTACGAGAGTGGTATTTGGACACTTTTGTGCATCTCACTTACCCTATGCCTTGATTGAATTCCCTAAACCTTAGTACAATATTTGGCATCTTAGCTTGAATCAATCAAATCCCGGTCTTTTGTTTTACTTGTTCTATTTGTTATTAGTATAATCATATCAAACCAACTCCTTACCAATAGGTCTAGCTTCTAAAAGAATAGTTCTAGCTTGTGCTTAACTCCGCTTTGCAATCAATTCCTAACATTACAAGAGCCATCTCCAGTGGAACGATATCTAAACTCGATACTGTGATTTGATACTTGATGGATGTGTGAAAACCGTCATCATCAACTAGCATAATAGGTCTACTTGAAAACACGAAGATAACAAGATGGTCGAAAGATGATTGCAGACGAAATATGGATTGAGCAACTCTCGGATAGATATCTCTCTACAAAATGGATCTCATCATAAGTCAAAAGATAAGGACAATATTTCGAAGATCTTCTCCGAGAAAACAAGTTTAAGATAAACTTGTAAAGACAACCTTCATTAAAAATAAAGAAAGAAGAATGTTGTCTCATGAATGCGCAATCATTCGGACAAAAGGTGTCCTAGGAATGATTTTCACAAAAGACAAGGAGCATTAATTCCGTTGTGCATTAAAAGTTTCTTACAAAATTGTGCAAAGCATATATCTAAGACGAAACCTTAATTCCGTTGTGCATCGCTCCGAAATGACCAACTTTGAAAAATCGATTAGAGTCTATTCACCCCCCCCCCCCCCCCCCCCTCTAGACTCTCTTTTGACCCTACCGGGACCAACAAAGTTACTGGAAATATATATATAAAAAAATTGTATATATATGTTGCAGAAATATGATTATGTAAAGATATATATTTAAAAATGAAAAATGGAATAGAATCATTTAGTATCAACAATTTATAAGGAAAATTTTGTAATTAAAGATGGAAAAGGTTTTGCAAATACGAGATGGAAATATAAGGTTTAGCCAAAATTTGAATGAATATTAATCGAGATGGAAATTAATAATTTTTACACCAAATGTTATTTTATACTAAGAATATAAGGATTGTGTAATTATAAGGTTTAGCCAAGTATGTCAACAAAAAATAAGGTTTAGCCGGGATGAAAAAAATATTAATCTCAGTTATATATTTTATAAAATGTAAAGTTACTTGAAATATTTAAAAAATTCTGTATATATATGTTACTGGAAGTATAGTTATATAAAGATATATATTATATTTATAAATGGAAAAAAATGAATAGAATCGTTTAGTATCCACAATTTATAAGGAAAATTGTGTAATTAAAGATGGAAATGTTCTTGCAATACGTATGAATGATTCAAAAGAAATTAATTATGACTGATTTTGTAACATATCTTTATCCAAAACCATGGGACCTCATTACAATGGGTATATATAAAGATGTGTAATTATGTGTAGAATGTGTAAGGAAATTAAATATGATCCCCATATATAATTCATTGAACACTGATATTTAAAATCTCTAAAGTTTTAGCACCAGATGCGTATATCTACCCATTGACTACGGATGCGTACATCTACACATTGACTATTAATTGGACAATTATTTGATCAAATTCAAGCAATGATAACATCATAAAAATACAATCGATCCAACTCGATTCTTCAATTGCATTATATAATATTCGATGTAATAATTTATATAATTATATATCGATCCAAATATTATTAAAATATTTTAACAAATTCATTCCGTGCAACGCATAGGCGAAAATACTAGTATATATAGAATTAATTTCTTTTTGCTCTAATCCCTCATTTAATTATGAAATCTTAAATTTAGAGTCCAACAATGGTTAGTTGCATAAAATTCGCAATCAGGAGGAGAGGGAGAATACAATTTTACCTTAAATACAACTCAACTCATTCTTGAAAATCCCTAAAACTCCTGCAAACCTTCGATCAGCTTGTAGGATACGATGGGCGGCGCATCGGAGAAGACGCAACCTCTTCTTCTTCCCCAAGATATTCTCGTCGGAATCCTCTCCAAGCTCCCCGCTAAATCGCTAGTACGATTCAGGTGCGTTTCTAAATTCTTTTGCGCTCTCATAGCCGACCATGGCTTTGGCGTTCTGCATCGCAGCTTGTCCTTGACACTTCCCACTAGGGCGGGCATCCTCATCGCTATCATACAGCCAAAGCGGCTCTCCTCCCGTTCCTCCCATGTGTATTACACCATAAATTTCAGCCAAGGGCAGCCGGGAATGCTCCAAGCCAACCGTCTCGGCTACTTGGACGCTGAACCATTTCTGGAAGGCTGTCTACACTCCTCCTCGGATGGCCTGATTTGTATGTCCAGACCCAATGGAGACGTCGTTGTTTGCAACGTTTGCACGGGACAACGTACGTATTTCCCTTCCGACAATCCAATTCCACTTCCCCCATCCATCTTTATCCTGTGCACAGTTGGGGTTTGATTCACAATCTAAAAGATACAAGGTTTTGATGTCAGCCTGTATGATTGATCGAGGCAGCACGCCCATCCGCTTCGAGTATAAGCATTGGGTTTTGACTGTGGGAGTGGACAAATCATGGAGGGAGATCAACTACCCCTTTTCCTACCCCTTCTACCCCTTTGATGACTATGCCTGCTTTAACTTCTGCTATGATACTAGTGTCTACATTGACGGCGTTATCTATTTCTATAATTGGCTCACTAAAGTTGATTGTCCTAGCTTCCACATAGTAGCATTTGAAGTTGGGTCTGAGACTTATTTTTTGATACCATTTCCAACTGAACTATCATCATTATGGGAATATTATGTAGTTTTATCTTCAGCTTGGGAAAAAAATCACTTTCTTAACCAAAATTTTGCATTTCTACAAGTTGATGGAGGTCGACTGGCTATGGTTCGTGTTCGCCCAAGAGAATTCTACATGGATGTTTGGACTTGGGAGAAATCTAAGGAATGCTGGGAGAACATTACTATGACCATTCCATTAGAAGAGGGACTTAGGAGCACATTCCTGCGTCATACTACAAATCATGATGGGGAGATTGTGTTGTTATTTATGAATAGTGAACGGCTTTCCATTTTGATTTGTAATTTGAACACTGAGGTTTGGAGACAATTTGATTTGGGTGGAGTTGAGGAATTTCCAGAAGAAGTTAGAATGTACGGGACCATGGACAATGTGTTTTCTTTGGAGTAGTTGACAAGCGTGGTCTGATATGCTTGGGAAAAATGAGTGCTTCAATTCACAGGATTAATATTTCATTTTTATATATTAGTAAGGTTGTCCATTACACTACGGATATGTAACTTTGCAAGGGGGCGAGGCAATCCCTTTAGTTTATTTGAAGCTAAAGGTTTGAGAAAACAATATAATGCCCATTTTTGGGATTCTTGCTGAACTTCATGTGCAAACAATTGTTGGATTAGTATTTCTCACATGATACGAATTGAAGTATTTATTTCTCACATTATTTTTGCTAAAATTATAAATCCCTATTTTTGTTGATATATATATATATATTATTTATTTTAATTTATCGACTTATTTCCACCTACAATCGTAATTAAGGTGAAAATAAGGGACCGCCTACGAATTATTAAAAAACAAAAAACCATTTTAAAAGAAAAATAATTTTTTTGTTAGTATATACAGAATATCATGTTGTCAAAGTAATTTTCCAATTTTTTTATCGAATTGGCTAGATATGGATTGCATGGTCTCACTATTCTATAAGAAAAATGCACGACCACTAATTAAAGGTATATGCACAATAAATTTTATTTATGTATAATAGCTAGTAAATTACACAAAACTAGTAAACCCTCTCCAGAGTCTCATTATTCTAGTTTGAAGTTTTGATATGATGGAACAGGTAAATTAGGAATATGCTTCAATAGAATTATAGAATACATTTTTTCTGTTGTAATTCGCCCTATCAACTCGTTGGTTCTCGCGTGATGTTTGCACGGTAATGCTTGGAGATTGTATGTATATGAGTATATAGAATAGATAAGTAAAAGGGGAGGAAGAACACAATGTATAGAACACAATCACATGAGACCATCTTTTCATTAAGCTTTCACCCTCAATTTATAGGGATGATTACAACCTTTCACATCCTTTAACATAAGTAATGAAATAAGTAAAGGCTAACAAAAGGTCACAAGTTTAATGGTCATAATAATAAAATATTTATAACACTTCCCCTTGGCCATTAAATAATTATACTCATGCCTCGTTAAAAACCTCGCTAGAAAAACCTAGACGAGGACAAAGAGTACACGAAGTATGTTGATCCATGTGTTGCATCGGTTGCCTCATTAAAAACCTTAGCCTAAGAAAAAATCCAGTGGGAAAAAACTTAGCTAGCCAAGGAAAAGAGTACAACCATAAACCTTCTGGGCATAATCTCCAAGATTTCAAGAGTCTTCAGGACTATTCACTCAAGTGCACCGACATCGGTTGCCTCATTAAAAACCTTAGCTTGAGAAAACCCTGGGGGGAAAACTTAGCTAAGGGAAAAAACCTTAGCTTGAGAAAACCCAGTGGGAAAAACTTAGCTAAGGGAAAAAAAGTACAACCATATGCTTTCGTAGCATAATCTTCAAGATATCAAAAGTCCTCTAGATTTTCCATTTTAACACAGCTAGGGGTTGTCGCTCCCCCTGAAGATAACATTCTTCTAAGCCTACGCATCCCAATTTTAGGCAGAGACTTAGTGAACATATATGCAAGATTCTTCAGTGGGGCAAACATTCTCAACAAGAATTTTACAACTCTTCTAGAGTTCGTGTGTGTAGAAGGACTTAGGTGCAACATGTTTTGTAAGGTTCCCCTTAAAAAAACTATTACTTGCTTGTGCAACACAATCTTATTTGTCCTCATATGGGGCATTGGGGGTAAAAATATAACATAACCAGTTTTGGACTTGGCATCATAGGGATCAAATAAAAGAACCAGTGCTCAAGTAGCCCATCAAGACCACATATGGGTTTCTCACATAAACGTCAAAAACTTTGTACCTCGAAGGTGCTGAAGGATATGTTAAAATACCATTCCAATTTTCATTGTAGGGGGGAACACTAAATGTTGCTAGCAATTTCATTCGCAAATTCAATATCAAGCCTGATGCGATTATGGAACTTCTAGTTCAATAATAGTGCTCCAAAAGTAATGAAGTAATGGACTTCCAGTCCCTAAATATCCTCATTATAATCTTCATGTCTAAATGGTCATTTATCTACTTCAAGAGATTATTGGGCAACCGTTTGTGTGATAAATAAATACTACTTGTCTATATAAAACATCTTCAAGATATTCTTCAAGTAAGCTAAATGGTGTATAAAACTTCTTCAAGGAGAAGCTCGATCTTCAGGTCGAGACAATACTTGGATTTCCAAGTCTTTTATTTCAAAACTTCGTCTTTCGACATGAGCTGACATCACCAAGCTCTCTATGTGTTTCAATAACATTTAAATCATCATTACCAACTGAGATAATAAACAAATAACTCCATTAACAATTCTTTAACGAACACATAATGGTACATATTTGCATATTCCTTCTTCGGGAGGAAAACACTCAGTCAATAATGTTCAAAGTCATACAAAGACTTTAGTAGTTTAATGATACTCGTTGCCATTTTCACTTTCCTAATTTCAAAAGTGTTGAATCCATCAGGGATTTACAAATAAATATTAGTGTCTAATGACCAGTAATTAGTTTGCGGTCATGATACTCATCAACTGCATATCTAAATTTATAATTCACTGCCAATGATGTTAATTTGCGGAACGTAATGCCATCTGTTATGGGAGAGAACATTTGATCAAAATCAATTTAGGGTCTCTGCGAAAACCCTTAAGCTACCAGTCTCGCTTTATATCATACCACCAGATTATTTGTATTTCTCTTTTGTACAAACACCCATTTGTAACCTTCAGGGTTAACATTAAATGGTGTACATGTTATAAAGAGAATGCAGTTTTAGCGAGTTGAGCTGTATATGCCTTAATTGCCCTTTTATACATAAAAAAAAAAAAAAAATCATGGCCACTACTGTGCCTAGCTCTGGATCCAGATTCTCATATACTAAGAGCAATTTATAAGGCAATTGTGTTGTCGACAACTATAACATTTTTCATAAATTTCTCCCATATATATAAAATAATGGCAATTTCTAATTCAACCAGACTCTAGCCATTTCTCAAAGATATTTTTATCTGGTCGTTCCGCATCCATAGTATTATGATTTTGGGTGCACCTATAATTTTATTGGAATTTTTCACATTCCAGACGAATGTCTTCTGGACGAATATCTGCAGGACATACTTAGCTTCTTTAAGCGATTTCAAGAGTGACGAAATTTTCTACTAGATATAGCTTTCCGCGGATTCTTGTCTTTTATACCAACATGTCTCCACGCTTCTGGTGTCAAGGAGCATTGTAAATACATACGGTCCAAGTTCGGGAAGATACATGGGACCAAGTCACTCTTTTTATCAGTATATATATTGGCAGATTAATTATCTTCTGAACTTGCAGTTCAGTTTACTTCTTATGAACTTCTAGTTCAGTCAACCTAGTACGTGGATTCAAATATTGAAGATCAATCATTCATAGAATTTCTCAACATTCTATAAAATTTGAGCTCTTATCTCCCCCTAATGCTGTGAAATGATCTTCATAAAGTGTGCAGTCAACGTACATAATTATATATTGATCCCTTATAATGGGCTCTAAAGATTTAAATATCAGACGGAAGTTCATAATTAACATATACATGCCCACAATGTACGCTATGGTGGTGATATAGGAAAAGGCTGCACATTGTGAATAAAACGCAGATGGAAAATGTTTGATTTTATACCACGTACTAGGTGTTAGGGGGAATACTTATGATATGCAGCAGGCCAGATTGTGATAACAACAATAACATATAAAATTGATGTCCCCAACAAGAAAATATATAATTGCCCAAGGCGATGCACTAGCTCATGCTATACTATAAAATCATGTGGGTATTTAAAGCCTTTAAAAGTACATAGCAATATATGAAGTACCCAAAACACATATGCAATCATCTAAGAGTAACACATATAATCAGATATGAAAGCATACATATCAAATGATATTATAAGGGTACACAACAATCATAAGGAAGTTGGAAGCTTGTCAAATAAAATAGATCTTCAGGATCTCCCAAAAATCCTTATCCTCAACTTTACATTAGTTCACTGACTGGTTTGGGAATTGCTTCGTGCAAATTTCCATGATATAATTCACTCCCTCATTTGTTTCGGACAAACTGATATGAAATAATTTATTCCTTCGTTTGCTTCGGGCAAATTGATATGATATAATTCATTCTCTCATTTGTTTCGGACAAACTGATATGATATAATTCGCTTCTGTCTTCCAAACCAATAACATCTAAATTAATCATATCATGTATGGCATTAGTCAAAGATCATTCTTATAAAGGAGTATACCACTCCTTAAACAGCACAGAATTGCACTAAGCCATAGTCGGAGAGGGATTTGTCTTGTTGACATCTTAAATTTAGTCAAAAGATGATTATCATAATTTGTTGATAATAGCAATCCTTCCGGGATTGATATAGGACTTATGGAACAAATAATATTCAACTTTGAATTAGCATCGAGTCAATTGCATACGAGAGTCATGATTGTATGCATGAGAAAAACTTCCATAAATAAGCATGCAAACTAAAAAAGTAACTTCAAGAAGTAAACTTCTTCCCCGGAAAATAAAGTCCGGGAAGTAAATATCATTCGAAAATTAAAATTTCAAAAAGTACGATTAGAAAGTTAAGCTCAGGGGGCAAGCTTAGAGAAGTAAACTTTATGAATAGACCCTTCAAGTAGTAAAAATAGCAAGGAAAATAAGCAAAGTAAAATCACTTTGCATTCATCATAATTTGCATCCAAAAATAACTTTGCACTCAAAGACACTTTTGGAGTATATATACTTCTCGGCCACGCAATAAATACTGCGGCCATGAATTAACTTTTCGGGTGCTTCAGGCATAAACTAACTTCTCGGATGCTTCGAGCATGAGCTAACTTCTCAGATGCTTCAAGCATGAGCTAACTTCTCGGATGCTTCATGCTTCTAGCATGGACTAACTTTTTCAGCCATGAATATATTTTCATGAATTACTCAAACATTATCATGACACCAATCATTCTTCATTAATACCTCATCATTTCATTATCATCATTTATCGCGGTATTTGCTTCAGGCAAATTACCTAGAATCATCAAGATGAGGCGCATTCTTCGACGACCAAATGCTTTGGTGTGCAGCACGTAGGGATCAATGCCCTTCAAACCCACATTGTTAGCAAACCTGCTTCTGGCTAGGATCTTGCCTCGATGAGCTTGGTCGTCCTTGAATATCTTGATCACTTTGTTTCTTATTCTGAGCTCGAAACTCATACCACACCGGTTATAATCTCGATCGCAACCCCTTATAAAGTTACTCAACTAGGTAACTGTTGAGATTAACAAGCACCAGAAACATAATAATGGTCGTAAAGAAGAAAAGATTTACGTGGTTCGGCAATGTGCAAACATCCACGGGAGTGAAAGTATTCTCTTATTATTTGTGATGGTGATCCAGGTGATGAGATACATTCAATATATTTATATGCATATAATATCCCTTTCACTCCTATTCCTTATATGAGACAAACTCATATTCCTAATCCTTATATGAGACAAACACAACAAATCTCCACCTTGGCGAATATGCTCTCTCGGAGAAAAGATAACTCAACAAATCTCCACCTTGGTGAATATGCCCTTTAGGAGAAAATACTAATCCAACCATCTCCACCTTCGCAAATAAGCCCTTTAGGATGAAAAACTCATCTCATAGTCTCCCTGGAATAGGACCACCATGTTCATCTAACATCTGAAAACACCCAACAAGTCCAAACAAAGTTTGAACTTGTCACTAGTAACCGCCTTGGTCAACATGTCTGCTGCATTCTCACTTGTATGAATTTTCTGCAACAAAATCTCACCCGAAACAACCAACTCTCTGACCTTATGAAACCTTACATCAATATGTTTGGTTCTGGCATGGTATACTTGATTTTTAGCTAAGAAAATGGCACTTTGATTGTCACAGTGTAATTGAACTCCATCTTGCTCAATACCCAACTCCTTAATCAAACCTGAAAGTCACAAAGCCTCTTTAGCTGCCTCAGTCACAGCCATGTATTCTGCTTTAGTTGTAGACAAAGCTACAATAGACTGAACTGATGATCTCCAGCAAACAGGACCACCCCCAAGAGTAAAAACATACCCTATTGTAGAACGTCTATTATCCATGTCTCCAGCATAATCAGAATCCACATATCACATGAGTGTTGGCAAATCAAAATCCAACTAGAAGAGCTCAAAAGGCTTGAATCAAGCCCGAGCTCGCGTGCGCCGGCACCTGCGGGGCTAAGTTATGCCAAACTTCGGTATCATTTTCCATCTGTTATAGTCACTTGGCTCGGCCGAAGCCGAGAGCACCACTCTCGTGCTACAGAGAGCACGAGAGGTTGTGGTGCACCGAGAGCAAAACTCTCGTGAAACGGTGAATACGAGAGGTGTACTCTCGTATTGCACCACAGCACGAGAGCTGTACTTTCGTGTTGTATCACAACACGAGAGTGGGTACTCTCGTGCACCCCAACGGTCAGAAACCCGAAAAGTTCATCCTGTTGTACAGATTAAACTCATCTGTTACGGAATTAATACTTTTTTTAATTCCAATTTTAAATTCTGAGTTTAATCCTACTTAGTGGGTGACCGTTACAGGTGTTATACAATTGGTTTAATACCAATTAAAGGCCATGTTGAATGCTATCCCTTCCAATAGCCCTATATAAAGGGAGGTAGAGCAGTAGCTATTTTACACAGTGAAAAACGAAAGGAATTCCAGTAGCTTTCAGCTTCAAAACTTCTGCTTCTACTCTCTTCTTTCCCCAGCCGTGTTCTAAGCTTTGCTTTGTTCGACGGGTTCCTTGTTTAGGTGCTTAAACAAGGAATCGTAGCACGTTTTATCCTGGGAAACCTAGGCTACAACGCTCCTAGCACTTGTGGGAGGTAGCAAATAAGGTTTTAAGGAAAAGAACCTTACGTTCAAACTCGTGCTAAACCTTACCCAAACACTCAACCTTTTCCTTCCCAGTTTTTTCTGCTTTCCCATATAATATTAATCTTTTCGTAGGATTATTATTTTTGGAATTTTTTCAACAATACTACCCAACAATCTTAAATCCTTATTTCCGTTTCCCGTTGGTTGTTTATCTCTAATTTCCTAGAAGAAATGAAGAATCCAGTTTTGCCAGCTCTCGGGGAGGAGAATGTTGTTGAAAACAAAAATGGTGGGAATGACAATAATGTTGCTAATTCCCAAGCTACACCAGTGAACATTGGTTCACAAGATGGTGGGAGCACCGAGGGATATATTCCCATGACTCGGGTACCTACGGTACCAAGTGGTTCGGCCGAAAGACCGGAGAAGTTCACCGGTAGTGGATCGAACTTCAAAAGGTGCCAACAAAAGATGTTGTTCTACCTGGCAACTCTCGGCTTGGCGAGATTCTTGACCGAGACGGTTCCCGAATTAAGGGAACAGGATGCCCAACCTGTGATGGCAGTTGGCTATTGGAAGGATTCGGACTTCCTATGCCGAAACTACATCCTGAACGGATTATGTGATGCGTTATACGATGTATATCGCAAGATTGGCACAGCAGAAGCGCTGTGGGAAGCCTTGGATCATAAATACCGAAGTGAGGATGCCTGTGCAAAGAAATTTGTGGTTGGCCGATTCCTTGACTTCAAAATGGTTGATTCCAAGACCGTGCTAAGTCAAGTTGAAGATTTACAACTAATCTTTGATGAAATTTGTGACGAAGGCATGACGTTGAGTGAAGCCTTCCTAGTGGGATCTGTTATCCACTTGCTGCCTCCAGGGTGGAAGGACTTCAAGAATTACCTTAAGCATAAGCGAAAGGAAATGAACCTGGAGGACCTGATGCAGCGACTCCGAATTGAGGAGGGGAACAGGACGAATGATGGCAGAAATTCTGTCACTGTTGGCGCTAAGGCCAATGTTGTGGAGCATGCTAAAAGCTCCAAGAAGAACAAGAAGGACAAGCAGAAGCTAGGTCCGAAATGAGGCATTACCAAGAAGAAATTTCATGGAAAATGCTTCAATTGTGGCAAGTCTGGCCACAAGTCCTCTGAATGCAAAGTTCCAAAGAAGAAGAACAAGAGTTCTGAAGCCAACATGGTTGAGGAAAGCAGTCAGAAGGAGGTCGAGATTAGCCTTTCGGCTATGGTGACCGAGGTGAACCTCGTGGACTCTAACCCACGAGAGTGGTTCATCGATACTGGTGCAACAAGGCATTTGTGTTGCAACCGAGAAATGTTCAACACCTTTGAGACCATTGAGGGCGAGAAGTTTTGGATGGGAAACTCTGCTCAGTCTGCTGTGGAAGGCGTGGGCAAGGTGGTTCTGAAGATGACTTCCAGGAAGGAACTGACGTTGAATAACGTGCTGTATGAAGAATCTTGTGTCTGGCTCTCTGTTGAACAAGCATGGCTTTCGCATGGTGTTCGAGTCAGACAAGGTTGTTTTGTCTAAGTTAGGAGTGTTTGTAGGCAAAGGTTATGTAACCGATGGGCTCTTTAAGCTCAATGTAATGCCTATTACTATGAATAAAAGCAAAGTTACTTCCGTTTACTTGCTTGAGTCTTCCAATTTGTGGCATGGTAGACTAGGTCACGTTAATTATAATTCTATGCGTAGATTAATTAACTTGAACCATATTCCTAATTTCCAAATTAACACAAATAACAAATGTGAAATTTGTGTTGAGGCAAAACTAACGAAAGTACCTTTCAATTAATCTATAGTGATTTGTGCGATTTTAGATCGATATAAACGAGAGGTGGTAATAAATATTTTATCACGTTTATCGACGATAGCACACGTTATTGCTATGTGTATTTGCTTAAGAGCAAAGACGAAGCCTTGGAAAAATTCATTCTTTATAAGAATGAAGTTGAAAACCAACTTAATCGTAAGATTAAGAAAGTTAGAAGCGATAGAGGTGGTGAGTACGAAGCACCTATTGGATGAGAGTTTAAAATGATTAGCCAAAGGGGTACTAACCGGTTTAGACTTACTCATCCCAAACCTGTCAAGAATTTTCTCTATATAACTCTGTTGAGTTAGCCACAACTTTCTTGCACCTCTATCCCTGTGAATTTCCATGCCAAGAATTTTCTGTGCAACTCCTATGTCTTTCATATCACATTCCTGACCCAACGAAACTTTCAATGCAGTAATATCATCCATACTCTTAGCAACAATCAACATATCATCCACATACAGTAAGAGAAAAATAAAAGAACCATCATCAAGGCTTTTAACATAAACACAACAATCATACTCATAACGTGTATAGCCAATTTGAATCATGTAAGCATCGAACCGCTTGTACCACTGCCGTGGAGCCTGTTTCAGCCCATACAAAGACCTCTTGAATCGACAAACCAGGTGCTCACCTCCGGGTTTAACAAACCCTTCAGGTTGCTTCATGTAAATTTGTTCATCTAGATCACCATGTAGAAAAGCAGTTTTCACATCCATTTGTTCCAAATGCAAATCCCAAATGGCAGCCAAAGCAAGTACTAATCTGATAGAAGTATGTCTAACAACAGGAGAGAAAACCTCATCATAATCTATCCCCTTCTGTTGAGAAAACCCCTTCGCAACTAACCTAGCCTTAAACTTTTCCCCTTCTTTTTTTGATACTGGTGGATTCTTCCTATAGACCCACTTGCACCCTATAGCCTTCTTTCCTTGAGGAAGTTGAGCTAACTCCCAAGTATGATTCTGATGTAAAGACTCCATCTCCTCAATCATACCTACCATCCATTTATCTTTCTCTTGGCTAGAAACAGCCTCTTGAAAGGTAACTGGATCATTATTAGAAACAAGAAGTGCAAAAGAAACCATATCCTCAAACCCATACCTACTAGGTGGTTTGACATTGGTGCGTCTTGGTCTATCTCTAGCCAAACTGTAATCTTGTAAATTTTCTGAACTCGAACCTGCTGCAGATGTAGTATCTGCAATTTCTTGAGTCTCAATCGTAGGTGGATTAACTGCTTTCTCACTCAAAGGTACACGATCCATATCCACTTCTACTGTGCTAGAACCATCAACTAGTGTATCTTCTTTCTTTGGCTGGAACATGAAATTCTCATCAAACGCTGCATCTCTGCTAATCACCACCTTTTTGGTTGCAGGATCCCAAAACTTATATCCTTTTACACCTTTCTTGTAACCCAAAAAGATGCACTTCTTTGACTTGGGATCTAACTTTGATCTCTCATCACCTGGAATAAGAACATAGCTAGGACAACTAAAAACTCGTAAGTGATCAAAACTTACAGGATTACCTAACCAAACCTCCTCAGGAACCTTGCCACCAAGTGATGTCCGTGGTGATCTATTGATCAAGTAACATGCCATGTTCACTGCTTCTGCCCAAAAACACTTAGAGAGCCCAGCATTCAATCTGAGACACCTTGCTCTCTCAGCAATGGTTCTATTCAGCCGCTCAGCAACACCATTCTGTTGTGGTGTCTTACGCACTGTATAGTGCCTTTGAATTCCATGTTCTGCACAGAATTTCTGAAATTCTTTCTTAGTATATTCTGTCCCGTTGTCAGACCTCAGGTACTTGATTTTTCTTCCAGTCTAGTTCTCAACCTCAGCTTTCCACAACTTAAATTTCTCAAACACTTCAGATTTATGTTTCAAGAAATACACCCAGACTTTCCTAGAAAAATCGTCAATATATGTAACATAATATCGAGAGCCAGCCATTGAAGGTTCCGTGGTAGGTCCCCAAACATCATAATGCACATAATCTAGAATCCCTTTAGTTTTATGCAGCCCATTAGAAAAAATGACTCTAGTCTGTTTCCCAAGGACACAGAACTCACAGAAATCTAGCTTACAACATTTAACTCCTTTTAACAGATTCCTTTTGTGCAAATCAGACAAACCACGTTCACCAAGGTGACCCAAATGTAAATGCCACAACCTAGTAGTATCATCACTAGACTCAACAGAATGTGCTCCACCTACAACAGTACTACCCAACAACCTATAAATGTTCCATGTGGTCCTTTTACCTTTCATCACAGTTAAAACACCCTTACTAATTTTAATGGTTTCCTTATCACTCTCAGACTTATGAATAAAACCATTACCCAAAACACATATGCAATCATCTAAGATTAACACATATAATCAGATATGAAAGCATACATATCAAATGATATTATAAGGGTACAAAACAATCATAAGGAAGTTGGAAGCTTGTCAAATAAAATAGATCTTCAGGATCTCCCAAAAATCCTTATCCTCAACTTTACATTAGTTCACTCACTGGTTTGGGAATTGCTTCGTGCAAAGTTACATGTTATAATTCACTCCCTCATTTGCTTCGGACAAACTGATATGAAATAATTTATTCCTTCATTTGCTTCAGGCAAATTGATATGATATAATTCATTCTCTCATTTGTTTCGGGCAAACTGATATGATATAATTCGCTTCTATCTTCCAAACCAATAACATCTAAATTAATCATATCATGTATGGCATTAGTCAAAGATCATTCTTATAAAGGAGTATACCACTCCTTAAACAGCACAGAATTGCACTAAGCCATAGTCGGAGAGGGATTTGTCTTGTTAACATCTTAAATTTAGTCAAAAGATGATTATCATAATTTGTTGATAATAGCAATCCTTTTGGGATTGATATAGGATTTATGGAACAAATAATATTCAACTTTGACTTAGCATCCAGTCAATTGCATACGAGAGTCATGATTGTATGCATGAGAAAAACTTCCATAAATAAGCATGCAAACTAAAAGATGTAACTCCAAGAAGTAAACTTCCTCCCTGGAAAATAAAGTCCGGGAAGTAAATATCATTCGAAAATTAAAATTTCAAAAAGTAAAATTAGAAAGTTAAGCTTAGAGGGCAAGCTTAGAGAAGTAAACTTTATGAATAGTCCCTTCAAGTAGTAAAAATAGCAAGGAAAATAAGCAAAGTAAAATCACTTTGCATTCATCATAATTTGCATCCAAAAATAACTTTGCAATCAAAGACACTTTTGGAGTATATGTACTTCTCGGCCACGCAATAAATACTGCGGCCATGAATTAACTTTTCGGGTGCTTCAGGCATAAACTAACTTCTCGGATGCTTCAAGCATGAGCTAACTTCTCAGATGCTTCAAGCATGAGCTAACTTCTCGGATGCTTCATGTTTCTAGCATGCACTAACTTTTTCAGCCATGAATATATTTTCATGAATTACTCAAACATTATCATGACACCAATCATTCTTCATTAATACCTCATCGTTTCATTATCATCATTTATCGCGGTATTTTCTTCAGGCAAATTACCTAGAATCATCAAGATGAGGCGCATTCTTCGACGACCAAATGCTTTGGTGTGCAGCACGTAGGGATCAATGCCCTTCAAACCCACATTGTTAGCAAACCTGCTTCTGGCTAGGATCTTGCTTCGATGAGTTTGGTCGTCCTTGAATATCTTGATCACTTTGTTTCTTATTCTGAGCTCGAAACTCATACCACACCGGTTATAATCTCGACCGCAACCCCTTATAAAGTTACTCAACTGGGTAACATTATGTGCTTCAGGCACCTGTGCAAAATCAACCAGACATGCATTTTGATTATTTATCAACAACTCGTTATCTTTCTTAGCCACAATTAGTGCTAAAATCAGCTTAGGATGCTTCTCATAATTTGTTGTCTTGTACTACTACTGGAGTACAAATTACTCGCATGAAAAGTTGGCAATATCTTTCTAATTAAATATTTCTCTTGAAACTTCTTGTTTCCAGAATTTTAATTGTGAGGCTATTTTATGCAGAGTTGAATTATAGTCAATTACTGACTTATAATCTTAAAACATAAGATTAATCTAGTCAAATTGTGTCTGAGGAAGGACAATAGATGACTACTAGTCAAAATGGTCCTTCAGGGACTTCCACAACGCAATAGGAACTTTTTCAATCAAATACTCATTTGTAAGATCGTAGTTCAAGTAGTGACGTATGAAAATGGGAGCTTGTGCCTTCAGGGCATCGGTGCTCTGTGACTTAGTTACAAAAGTTTGACTCAATTCCTTAGATGCCAAATATATTTCAATATCAAAAGCCCAAGTGAAATAATTGCAATCGACATGAGCGAACTCAATAAATTCACATTTTTCAATGAAAGGCATGATATATAAGATCATCATTTGATGCAACTTTAGGAAGCAATGTGACAACTTGGGGAAAAACCATTATTTTGAATACATGTTCAAGCCATGGATGAAGAAACATCTTTTACATAAATATGCATATATGTTTCTTAGCATTCTAATACAAACACAGCAATCCGATGCAAACATATAATAATGACCGATTATGCATTCGATATCCATAGTAATAGAACATACATGGATACATATACATACAATTTGGCATATAACTACATATATTTACCATTTCAAAGCATCATGGATTATGGGTTCATATAGAGCCTAACTCATATACAAGAATTGAGAGAATAAATAAAGATAATATGTATTTACAAATTCATGTATTTACCCAAATTCTTAACAATGTCTTGATGAGGGGTTCACCACTCAAAACTTGTTAACAAACAAGAAGAATAATCACTCATTTTATAGAAACAAGAATTGAAGGTTCCAAACCAAACTCATAGCCATATATACACATAATATTTATATATAAACAATGACATATGAAAAAGAAAAACAAAATGCACAGGAAAATGAACCAATATTACCGTTCACCGGAGATTACAATAGAGACTCGTGCTGATAACGTGTTGTAATTCGGCATATCAACTCGTTGGTTCTCGCGTGATGTTTGCACGGTAATGCTTGGAGATTGTATGTATATGAGTATATAGAATAGATAAGTAAAAGGGGAGGAAGAACACAATGTATAGAACACAATCACATGAGACCATCTTTTCATTAAGCCTTCACCCTCAATTTATAGGGATGATTACAACATTTCACATCCTTTAACATAAGTAATGAAATAGGTAAAGGCTAACAAAAGGTCACAAGTTTAATTGCCATAATAATAAAATATTTATAACATTTTCAAAGTAATTATATAATAATCGACAACAACACAACTCGTTGGTTCTCGCGTGATGTTTGCACGGTAATGCTTGGAGATTGTATGTATATGAGTATATAGAATAGATAAGTAAAAGGGGAGGAAGAACACAATGTATAGAACACAATCACATGAGACCATCTTTTCATTAAGCCTTCACCCTCAATTTATAGGGATGATTACAACATTTCACATCCTTTAACATAAGTAATGAAATAGGTAAAGGCTAACAAAAGGTCACAAGTTTAATTGCCATAATAATAAAATATTTATAACATTTTCAAAGTAATTATATAATAATCGACAACAACAAATTCAATATCTTTCTTTCTTTATGTAAGAATCAAATATTATATTCTATGGCAAAAGAAAACTATAACTATTTAACTCTTTGAATTTGATGGGGCAAAGATAGGGCAAATCCGACTAGGTCCACTTTGCATTTTGAACCCTTATTTAAAATGACATTCATATTTGTTCCTAATTAACATATAACGAATTATGTATCTGATCAGTAAATTAATTGAAGACACATAGTTTATTAATTATATACACATAATATGTTAACTACATATAAATAATAGGTTAATTGTAGGCACATAATATGTTAACTACACATTATGTGCATGCAGTTAATATATTATGCGTCTTTAATTCATTATTTACAGAGTAATTTATTAACTGAAAGCACATATTAATTAACAGTAGACACATCAGTTTGAAATAAAGGTTTACCTTAGCTTGGATCCTTGGCCATGGTATATCAATTGTTGAATTAGTTAACCGCTTAAGAGCAACCACATGATGAGTCTAGGTTTTTTGGTGTGAAAGGGAATGAGTAGGGAAGAGGAAAAATATAATAAAAAAAAAAAATGAAAGAGTTCCTTCCACTCAACCACACCCCAAATTTACTAATTAATGATATAGATGGGCAAGATTGGACATGTCTTATATGTCATATACATTCATGGAGGGGCAAATTTCACCGTGAATTGCCCCGGATGACATGACAACGTACAATAATGATACACGCGTTCATGAAATACACGCCCTTAATATTCATATACAATGGATCTATTGATAGTATATTACTAACACCCAGGGACGGAGCCAGAAATTCGGTTGAGGGGGGGCGAAACAGTACAGACGGATTCAGAAATTTTTTCCAAAAAAGGCGAAACATTAAAACAAAAGAGAAAATTTAAAAATAAATAAATAAACTACCTAAGAAATATAATTGTAAATATTGTTGGATATGAACACCAATAATAATTATGCTACTAATATTATACTAATTAACTATACAAGGTAATGATCTTTTATTCTAATATACATAATTTCCTTCTACTAATATGTGATCAATTCTCATCTAATATTACCTCCAAATTGATTATTTCATTTTAGACTTCCACCTAATTGAGCGACCAATTATTTATTTCTTTTTGTGTATCACTCTCCACCCATTAAAAAAATATATTGACCTCAAGTTGTAAAGAGTGATAAAATAGGACCATATTTGTGCACGGAAGTTCATGCCACCCCGGTAGGCGGTGGATTCCTAGAACATGTTAAATTTTGGAAGATTAATCTTCAAAACAAATTGATGCCCAGAAACAGGGGGATCAAATTGCTCAATTCCCATTAATGGTGAAGCAATATTAGAGAGCAGAAAATATGTAAATTCCACCTATGTAAAATTGTGTTCCAAATGAGAGACATGGTAAAGGCAGCAAATACAATACTTGACACAATGAAAATTCCTAAAATCCTTACTTCTCCTTCAATTTTAATAGCAGCATCGCATTGTTCAGTAATCAGCTTCCCATTCAGCAACTTATCAAAACAATGCAATGATTTTGGGGATTTCGAACAAATTAAGATTCTACCCACGGTTGAGAAGCCGAATGATTTTGTGGGGAGATATTAATAGCAATGTAAAATAGAGATCAATGAAACTTTTAAAGAATTTTTTTTTTTCATTTTTTCCTTTCCTCAAATAATTTCTCTATAAGTTTCTTTCGTCGCCAAAAAAAAATAAAAAATCAGTGTATCCAATAGATAAAGCTAGGACAAAAAAACGAAACTAGTAGTGTCAAAAAATATAAATATTTGCAACTAAATATAAATTTAAAAATCATTTCTATATATGAACCTTAAAAAAATCGTATAATACTCCAATAGCGATATTTTGTAATATAATATTAACCAAATGGCACCTAAATATAATATATCACCACTCTAATAAAAACATTCCATACAGATCCGAACACATGAACTAATGCAGAACATATATATGGCAAATGAAGTATTTTCTGGCAATTTGACCAAATGGACCAAAATTGATACAAATTGAATAGTTAAGGTACTAAATTGTTAGTTTTTAAAGTCGTGGATTGAAATTAATAACACCACAATAGTCGCAGGACCAAAAGTGTAATTTACTCTTATGTGTCTTCAATTCATTATTTACAGAGTAATTTATTAACTGAAAGCACATATTATATTAACAGTAGACACATCAGTTTTAAATAAAGGTTTACCTTGGACCCTTGGCCATGGTATATCAAATTTTGAATTAGTTAACCGCTTAAGAGCAACCACATGATGAGTCTAAGTTTTTTGGTGTGAAAGAGAATGAGTTGGGAAGAGGAAAAATATAAGAAAACAAAAAAAAAGATGAATGAGTTCCTTCCACTCAACCACACCCCAAATTTACTAATTAGTGATATAGATGGGAAAGATTGTACATGTCTTATATGTCATATACATTCATGGAGGGGCAAATTTCACTGTGAATTGCCCTGGATGACATGACTACATACAGTAATGATACACGCGTTGCTCAACAAATTTTATAGAATGTTTAGACCACAAATAGTACCGTAACGAGTAGGAAACTTTTCGAGCATGATTCTAGTGTTAAAAAATATAAATATTTGCAACTAAATATAAATTTAAAATCATTTCTATATATGAACCTTAAAAAATCATATAATACTCCAATAGCGATATTATGTAATATAATATTAACCAAATGGCACCTAAATATAATATCACCACTGCAATAAAAACATTCCTTACGGAACACATGAACTAATGCAGAACACATATGGCAAATGAAGTATTTTGTGGTATATGTTCAGAATATCTATAGAATTGATATGATCCTCGAAAGTATAGAAAGATAACAGAATTCAGAATATCTATAGAATTGATCCTCGAAAGATAACAACAAGATATTAATAGCAATGTAAAATAGAGATCAATGAAACTTTTAAAGAATTTTTTTTTTTTCATTCTTTCCTTTCCTCAAATAATGACTCTATAAGTTTCTTTCAGTCACCAAAAAACAAAATCAAAAAAATCAATGCATCCAATAGTTAAAACTAGACAAAAAAAAATTAAAAATAAAAATAAGAAACTAGTATTGTCAAAAAATATAAATATTTGCAACTAAATATAAATTTAAAAATCATTTCTATATATGAACCTTAAAAAAATCATATAATACTCCACTCCAATAGCGATATTATGTAATATAATATTAACCAAATGGCACCTAAATATAATATCACCAATCACATAAAAACATTCCACACGGAACACATGAACTAATGCAGAACATATATGGCAAATGAAGTATTTTCTGGTAAATGTTCAGAATATGTATAGAATTGATATGATCCTCGAAAGTATGGAAAGATAACAAAATTCAGAATATGTATAGAATTGATCTTCGAAAGATCGATAACACCAAAATATTATTTCAGTCTTGACTACTCAAATCCAAGTTGTAGAGAAAATGTGATATTAAGGGAAATGTAAAACAATAGATTGCAATTGTATTCCCTTAGCTTCGCAACATAAATTGCAGCAGCCAGCAGAGCAGCTACAAAAGACAATAGCAAAACTATATTAAAAGCATATCAGACAAATGTAATTGTTTCTAAAATAAGTTTGTAATATGTATAAGAGAACAGAAGAAAAGAAGGGTTGCGAATTATTCAAACAGTTTGAAGCAATAAATAAAACAGTTCTATCAATCAATATAATGAAGCTGTCAAAGGAATGAATCAAATTGATCTGATCGAAGTGGAAAATTTTTATAAGGAGAATATGGAAAGGTAAAGGAATAAAGGGAAAATAATAATGTCAAAACTATACACTATATATATATATATATATATATATATATAGATAGAGAGAGAGAGAGTAAAGCCTAGCTCCAAGATACACTTAGAGACTTAATGAAAGGCTAATTTAAGGGAGCAACTAATGTAACTCTTTTAATATTCACATAACTTATTTGAGAAATCCCGGCCTCATACAAAATTATTATATTCCGCCAAAGTAGTAAAAAAAAGGAAATAAGACACATGATCAAGTTTAAACAAAATTAGTGACGGTGCAATAAAAGGACAAAATTAAAGTCTACCTCCAAGTGGCAACTTAATTTAATTTGGGATCCAGTGAACATAAAGTTAACTATATATGAAGTTTGTTAATGATGTATATATAGAAAATAATGGATCGGAATTACAAAATATTGTATTCAACCTAACCTAGCTAGCAATATAAAGTTGAGTATGAAGTTTAATAAAATAATACAAATACAAAAGAACCAGAGGATTGGATATAAGAATGTATGTCTCTCCATCTAAGTTATGCTAAGGGACATATATTAAACACTTAAATTAAAGGATCAATCGGACCTCATCTAATTAATTTTCACATAAAATTAAAGCAAGCCTCCTTTGCTTTGCTTCTAGAACCTTATTCCAAAAACACTTTAACTCCTCCTGATAGGATAGTGCCTAATTAAGCAATATAATGGTTAGTGTGGGATATGACATTGGACTCACTAATTTTACTCCAAAATGGAATGGAAGCTAAGCATGCAGATGCAGTGAAATAAATAAGTTTCAAGTCACATTTCAAATTAACACTCCTTTCCATCTCCACATTTTATTCAATTTGTTTATCCATATATGCATCACATGATTTTACTTAATCGACATTATTAGCTAGGCATTTATATATTTAAGTTTACATTCCAATTTCGATCAGTTTTTCTATCTGTCCATATATAAACATATTGTATAACACATAAACCACAATCATCACTTTGTCCAATCCAGTCATCAACAAACCAAAAGTGCACAAATAATGACCAAGATATTAATAGCAATGTAAAATAGAGATTAATGAAACTTTTAAAAAATTTTTTTTTTCATTCTTTCCTTTCCTCAAATAATGACTCTATAAGTTTCTTTCAGTCACCAAAAAACAAAATCAAAAAAATCAGTGCATCCAATAGTTAAAACTAGACAAAAAAAAAAAAGAAAAAAAAAAGAAACTAGTATTGTCAAAAAATATAAATATTTGCAACTAAATATAAATTTAAAAATCATTTCTATATATGAACCTTAAAAAAATCATATAATACTCCACTGCAATAGCGATATTATGTAATATAATATTAACCAAATGGCACCTAAATATAATATCACCAATCAAATAAAAACATTCCATACGGAACACATGAACTAATGCAGAACATATATGGCAAATGAAGTATTTTCTGGTAAATGTTCAGAATATGTATAGAATTGATATGATCCTCGAAAGTATAGAAGGATAACAGAACTCAGAATATGTATAGAATTGATCTTCGAAAGATCGATAACACCAAAATATTATTTCAGTCTTGAGTACTCAAATCCAAGTTGTAAAGAAAATGTAAAATAGAGATCAATGAAACTTTTAAAGAAATTTTTTTTTCATTTTTACCTTTCCTCAAATAATGACTCTATAAGTTTCTTTCGTCGCCAAAAAAAAAATAAAAAATCAGTGTATCCAATAGTAAAGCTAGGACAAAAAAACGAAACTAGTTGTGTCAAAAAATATAAATATTTGCAACTAAATATAAATTTAAAAATCATTTCTATATATGAACCTTAAAAAAAATCATATAATACTTCAATAGCGATATTATGTAATATAATATTAACCAAATGGCACCTAAATATAATATATCACCACTCTAATAAAAACATTCCATACAGATCGGAACACATGAACTAATGCATGGCAGAACATATATGGCAAATGAAGTATTTTCTGGTATTTTCTGGCAATTTGACCAAATGGACCAAAATTGATACAAATTGAATAATTAGGGTACTAAATTATTAGTTTTTAAAGTCGTGGATTGAAATTAATAAAACCTCAATAGTCGCAGGACCAAAAGTGTAATTTACTCTTATCTGTCTTCAATTCATTATTTACAGAGTAATTTATTAACTGAAAGCACATATTATATTAACAGTAGACACATCAGTTTTAAATA
Organism: Ipomoea nil; assembly: GCF_001879475.1. NCBI lineage: Eukaryota > Viridiplantae > Streptophyta > Magnoliopsida > Solanales > Convolvulaceae > Ipomoea > Ipomoea nil. Next base: position 16,123 of record NW_017618128.1, on the reverse strand, counting down.
AATTAAAGGTTTACCTTGGACCCTTGGCCATGGTATATCAATTTTTGAATTAGTTAACCGCTTAAGAGCAACCACATGATGAGTCTAGGTTTTTTGGTGTGAAAGAGAATGAGTAGGGAAGAGGAAAAATATAAGAAAAAAAAAAAAGGATGAATGAGTTCCTTCCACTCAACCACACCCCAAATTTACTAATTAGTGATATAGATGGGCAAGATTGGACATGTCTTATATGTCATATACATTCATGGAGGGGCAAATTTCACTGTGAATTGCCCTGGATGACATGACTACGTACAGTAATGATACACGCGTTGCTCAACAAATTTTTTAGAATGTTTAGACCACAAATAGTACCGAGTAGGAAACTTTTCGAGCATGATTCTAGTGTTAAAAAATATAAATATTTGCAACTAAATATAAATTTAAAATCATTTCTATATATGAACCTTAAAAAATCATATAATACTCCAATAGCGATATTATGTAATATTATATTAACCAAATGGCACCCAAATATAATATCGCCACTGTAATAAAAACATTCCATACGGAACACATGAACTAATGCAAAACATATATGGCAAATGAAGTATTTTGTGGTATATGTTCAGAATATCTATAGAATTGATATGATCCTCGAAAGTATAGAAAGATAACAGAATTCAGAATATCTATAGAATTGATCCTCGAAAGATAACACCAAGATATTAATAGCAATGTAAAATAGAGATCAATGAAACTTTTAAAGAATTTTTTTTTTTCATTCTTTCCTTTCCTCAAATAATGACTCTATAAGTTTCTTTCAGTCACCAAAAAACAAAATCAAAAAAATCAGTGCATTCAATAGTTAAAACTAGACAAAAAAAAAATAAAATAAAATAAAATAAGAAACTAGTATTGTCAAAAAATATAAATATTTGCAACTAAATATAAATTTAAAAATCATTTCTATATATGAACCTTAAAAAAATCATATAATACTCCACTCCAATAGCGATATTATAATAATAATATAATATTAACCAAATGGCACCTAAATATAATATCACCAATCAAATAAAAACATTCCATACGGAACACATGAACTAATGCAGAACATATATGGCAAATGAAGTATTTTCTGGTAAATGTTCAGAATATGTATAGAATTGATATGATCCTCGAAAGTATAGAAAGATAACAAAATTCAGAATATGCATAGAATTGTTCTTCGAAAGATCTATAACACCAAAATATTATTTCAGTCTTGAGTACTCAAATCCAAGTTGTAGAGAAAATGTGATATTAAGGGAAATGTAAAACAATAGATTGCAATTGTATTCCCTTAGCTTCGCAACATAAATTGCAGCAGCCAGCAGAGCAGCTACAAAAGACAATACCAAAACTATATTAAAAGCAGATCAGACAAATGTAATTGTTTCTAAAATATGTTTGTAATATGTATAAGAGAAGAGAAGAAAAGAAGGATCGCGAATTATTCAAACAGTTTGAAGCAATAAGTAAAACAATTCTATCAATCAATATACTGAAGCTGTCAAAGGAATGAATCAAATTGATCTGATCAAATTGGAAAATTTTTATAAGGAGAATATGGAAAGGTAAAGGAATAAAGGGAAAATAATAATGTCAAAACTATACACTATATATATATAGAGAGAGAGAGTAAAGCCTAGCTCCAAGATACACTTAGAGACTTAATGAAAGGCTAATTTAAGGGAGCAACTCTTTGAATATTCACATAACTTATTTGAGAAATCCCGGCCTCATACAAAATTATTATATTCCGCCAAAGTAGTAAAAAAGAGGAAATACGACACATGATCAAGTTTAAACAAAATTAGTGACGGTGCAATAAAAGGACAAAATTAAAGTCTACCTCCAAGTGGCAACTTAATTTAATTTGGGATCCAGTGAACATAAAGTTAACTATATATGAAGTTTGTTAATGATGTATATATAGAAAATAATGGATCGGAATTACAAAATATTGTATTCAACCTAACCTAGCTAGCAATATAAAGTTGAGTATGAAGTTTAATAAAATAATACAAATACAAAAGAACCAGAGGATTGGATATAAGAATGTATGTCTCTCCATCTAAGTTATGCTAAGGGACATATATTAAACACTTAAATTAAAGGATCAATCGGACCTCATCTAATTAATTTTCACATAAAATTAAAGCAAGCCTCCTTTGCTTTGCTTCTAGAACCTTATTCCAAAAACACTTTAACTCCTCCTGATAGGATAGTGCCTAATTAAGCAATATAATGGTTAGTGTGGGATATGACATTGGACTCACTAATTTTACTCCAAAATGGAATGGAAGCTAAGCATGCAGATGCAGTGAAATAAATAAGTTTCAAGTCACATTTCAAATTAACACTCCTTTCCATCTCCACATTTTATTCAATTTGTTTATCCATATATGCATCACATGATTTTACTTAATCGACATTATTAGCTAGGCATTTATATATTTAAGTTTACATTCCAATTTCGATCAGTTTTTCTATCTGTCCATATATAAACATATTGTATAACACATAAACCACAATCATCACTTTGTCCAATCCAGTCATCAACAAACCAAAAGTGCACATTTATCTATCCTGAATATATATATATATATTCACAAGCTAAGGTAGAATAGAAAGCTATTTTCTGAAATATATAGATCGAGATATACCTGGACATGCAATGATATAAGCCAGCCAGCACAAACATGTTTCAGCTGCCCTGAGGGTCAAGCTCTCCGCTGTTATAGCTTGAATTCTCAATATGCAGTTCCTGCCATCCTTTCCATTTCGCACCGGCTTTCAAAGTGATGGGTTTTTCCACAGCAGCAGCTCCCACACACAACATCTTCTGATATTCATTATCTCCAAGGTTCGAGATTTTCTTTACCTTCTTGTCCCAAGGATTCCACAACACTTAAAATGAAATGTAGAAACTTAATAATCAGTCATTCAGTCATGTTAGAAAAAAACTATTTAACAGATCGAATTGAATTGGCAGATGGATATTTTATTTGCATATCAAATACCCTTCCTTAATAGAAAATTAAGAATTTCAGTGAAAACCAACCCCAGCAAGCTAAGCTAATTAAGCTAAAATATCCTTTAATTTATACACCTCATCCATCAAGAAAGAATAAATCACCCTAGCTTAGCTTAGCTTTCATGAAAAAATAAATATAGATCTTACCTGCATCAGGAAGTCCACCCTTATTCATCACATATGTCCTATTGCTTTCATGATCAATGATTGCAATTTTTGTTGGAGTGTTTAGATATATTTTATCCACCTATGTAAAATTGTGTTCCAAATGAGAGACATGGTAAAGGCAGCAAATACAATACTTGACACAATGAAAATTCCTAAAATCCTTACTTGTCCTTCAATTTTAATAGCAGCATCATATTGTTCAGTATTCAGCTCCCCCTTCTGCAACTTATCAAAACAATGCATTGTGTCTGGCCCTCAACACGAACAGAACTGTTACAAGAATTATAACGCATGGTTGAGAAATATGATTTTTCCAAAGACTTACTGTGACATGAGCAGCACAAGTACTACTACAAGTAAAATAGCAGCATCATATCATTATATTGTCACATCAAAAACTAAACATCCAAGGTTCGATTGATCACTTGTCCTTAAAGATAGACAGTATGAACTTAATACACTTGATGAAACACAAAATTGGCCTGGTAATAAAGATGGAATTAATCTAAAAGGCAGCATTGTATAGTATAGTATACTCTGATCTAGACATAAATTATAACAATTAATAATCCGGTTATTTATTTCTTTAGCTCCTTAAAAAATTTGAATAATTATATTGCAAATGTCATCCTTTAATTTTCTCAGATCAGCAATATATATATATATATATATATATATATTATATTGTACAGATGAGATGGATCGAATCAGCATGTAAAAACAAAAACACATATAACTGCAAATGAGATTCATGAACTCAAGGCATACATACAAGAAAATTAAAGATGGAATGGATGAGATGTACTAATTAAGTAAGTGCTCACCCTATGTCGTCTGATGAAACAGGGAGATAGGTGTGATACCCAAATGTAAAGTCGAAGGACTTTCCAGCAGTGTTGAGGTTTCCTATTTGAGATATTAGTATAAGATGTCCTGATTCTCCTCCAGATTTCAATGTTAACCTCAATCGGAATTCAAACCTAGAAAAAAACCAGCGCTCTCTCTAAATTAGTGTGGAAAAAATATATATTATAAGTTAACCAAAAAGTAATCAATGCACCAATTCGAACCTGTGAGGCCAGATATTCAAGTCGTTTTCAGAGGGCTTCAGTATCAAGTCAACAAATGCTTTAGAGTTTTCCGGTGCTTCTAGGAGAGGTTTCTCGTCAATGCTCCAAAAACTGTTTCTAGCAAATCCATGTAGTTTCTTAAGAGGTCCATGCTCTGCCAACTGCAAACAGAAAGCTAGCGGTTAGTGTAATTAAGTGATGAGAGAATTGAAGATAGGAATTGAAGATCATATATATATATAGGAAGCTAGCGGTTAATGCAATAGTTAAAGTTAGGACAAAAAAAGGAAACTAGTAGGGTCACAAAATATAAATATTTGCAACTAAATGTAAATTTAAAAATCATTTATATGAACCTTAAAAAAATCATAAAATACTCCAATAGCACACGACTCACGCACATTAAGCACAAAACTCAAGCACATTAAGCATAAAACTCATGCACTTTAAAGTTTCTACAACAACTCACATTAAGTACACACTCACGCACATTAAGCACAAAACTCACGCACATTACGCACAAGACTCACGCACATTAAGTACAAAACTCACGCACATTAAACATTACACACACGCACATTAAGCACAAATCTCACGCACATTAAGCACAAGACTCATGCACATTAAGTACAAAATATTGGAAAAAATAGCTTAAAATGGGATAAAATGGCATGTTAAGTGGCTATTTTGTGGTACAATTATCAGTGGGGTCCACTTCCGATTTGGGTCGGGTCAAAGTGGATTCGGATTCTTCGTAGTGAGACGAAGAGATCGATATATTGTACGCTCAAAACGGATAATGGGTGAATGAGATATTGATTCTCAAAGTAGACCCATTTGAGTTGGAAAATGAAGGGGAAAAGTGTGCTTTTGTCCCACATTGCTTTGGAATGAAGATTTTCCCCCCTTATATACAAGAGCTCTTTTGAAGCTTGTAGAATTGTATAGCATAGAGGCTCTCTCGTGCGGGGGGGGGGGGGGGGGGGAGGGGTGCAAATCAAATTCCAACTAGCAGAGATTGAAAAAGGCTTGATTCAAGCCCGAGCTCGTGTGCGCCGGCACCTGGGGGCACGAATGTCGTTCGGAAATTGGCTGGCCTTGCGGGCATAAGTTATGCCAAACTTCGGTATCATTTTCCAACTGGTATAGCCACTTGGTTCGGGTGGACCGAGAGCACACCTACGGGAGGTGGCACAACGCTCCTAGCATCTACGGGAGGTGGAAAATAAGGTTTTAAGGAATGAGTGCTCACTCGACTCTTGCAAAAACCCAACACCAAACACTAGCCAAATTTCTTCATCTTTTCTTCCCTTCTTTCCAGAAAATAATAGTCAATTTTATTTGATTATTATTTGTCTTCCTACCAACGGTACCAACAGTCTTAAAACCTTATTCTTCGTTTTCCCGTTGGTTGTTTTCTCCAAATTTCCTTGAAGAAAATGGAGCATCCCGTACTGCCAATTGATGGGGAAGAAAATGTTGTTGAGAACAACAATGGAGGAAACGGCAACAATGTTGCTAATTCCCAAGCTACACCAGTGAACGTTGGTTCACAAGATGGTGGGAGCACTGAGGGATATATTCCCATGTCTCGGGTACCTTCGGTACCGAGTTGTTCGGCTGAAAAGCCGGAGAAGTTCACCGGTGTTGGTTCGAACTTCAAGAGGTGGCAACAGAAAATGTTGTTCTACCTAGCAACTCTCGGCCTGGCAAGGTTCTTGTCCGAGAGTGTTCCCGAGTTGAAGGAACAAGATGCACAATCCGTGATGGCAGTTGGCTATTGGAAGGATTCGGACTTCCTTTGCCGAAACTACATCCTGAATGGAATGTGTGACACGCTATATGATGTATATCGAAAGATAAGCACATCAAAAGCGTTGTGGGAAGCTTTGGATCATAAATACCGAAGTGAGGATGCCGGCTCAAAGAAATTTGTAGTTGGCCGATTCCTCGACTTCAAAATGGTTGATTCAAAGACCGTGCTAAGTCAGGTAGAAGATTTGCAATTAATCTTTGACGAGATCCGTGACGAAGGCATGGTGCTAAGTGAAGCCTTCCAAGTGGGATCTGTGATCCATTTGTTGCCTCCAGGTTGGAAGGACTTCAAGAACTACCTTAAGCATAAGCGAAAGGAGATGAATCTAGAGGACCTGATCCAGCGACTCAGGATTGAGGAAGGGAACAGGACGAATGATAGGAAGGCTCCTATCGTTGTTGGTGCTAAGGCCAACGTTGTGGAGCACGGTAAGAACTCCAGGAGGAACAAGAAGGACAAGCGAAAGCTAGGTCCGAAAGGTGGCATTACCAAGAACAAGTTTCCTGGTGAATGCTACAATTGTGGCAAGCGTGGCCACAGAGCATCTGAATGCAAGGCTCCAAGGAAGAAGAACAAGAGTTCTGAAGCCAATGTTGTTGGAGATAGCAATCAGAAAGAGGTCGAGATTAGCCTTTCGGCTATGGTGACCGAGGTGAACCTCGTGGGCTCAAACCCTCGTGAATGGTTCATTGATACCGGTGCAACCAGGCACTTGTGTTGCAACCGAGAAATGTTCAACACCTTTGAGACCGTTGATGGTGAAAAGGTGTGGATGGGAAACTCTGCTCAGTCTGCTGTGGAAGGCATGGGCAAGGTGGTTCTGAAGATGACTTCCGGGAAGGAACTAACGTTGAACAACGTGCTGTATGTTCCTGAGCTGAGGAAGAATCTTGTGTCTGGCTCTCTGTTGAACAAGCATGGCTTTCGCATGGTGTTCGAGTCAGACAAAGTAGTTTTGTCCAAGTTAGGAATGTTTGTTGGTAAAGGATATGTAACTGATGGGCTGTTTAAGCTCAGTGTAATTCCTGTTATCAATAAAAGCAAAGTTAATTCTGTTTACTTGCTTGAGTCTTCCAATTTATGGCATGGTAGACTAGGTCATGTTAATTTTAACTCTATGCGTAGATTAATTAGCATGGACCATATTCCTAACTTTCAAATTGACACAAATAACAAGTGTGAAATTTGTGTTGAGGCAAAACTAACGAAAGTACCTTTCAAGTCGGTTGAAAGGGAAACTGAACCACTAGAATTAATCCATAGTGATTTGTGCGATTTTAGATCGATACAAACGAGATGTGGTAATAAGTATTTTATCACATTTATCGACGATAGCACACGATACTGCTATGTGTATTTGCTTAAGAGCAAAGACGAAGCCGTTGATAAATTCGTTATTTATAAGAATGAAGTGGAAAACCAACTTAATCGGAGAATTAAGAAGGTTAGAAGCGATAGAGGTGGTGAGTACGAAGCACCTATTGGTGACTTCTGTGCGAGTGTAGGTATAATACACGAGCGTACTGCACCTTACTCACCTCAATCGAACGGTGTTGCCGAACGAAAGAATCGTACATTGAAAGATATGATGAATGCGATGCTTATAAGTTCGGGCCTACCTTAAGATGCTTGGGGTGAGGCGATTTTGACAAGTAATTACCTTTTGAATAAGGTACCCGAAAGAAGCTCGATAAGACTCCTTATGAGCTGTGGAACGGTAGGAAACCTTCCTACCAGTACCTGAAAGTGTGGGGGTGTCTTGCCAAAGTTTTGGTGCCAACACCTAAGAAAGTAAAGATAGGTCCTAAGACGGTGGACTGTATCTTTATTGGGTATGCACATAATAGTAGTGCTTATCGGTTCTTAGTACACGAGTCCAATAATCCGGATGTACACGAGAACACGATAATAGAATCAAGGAATGCATATTTTTTCGAAAATATATTTCCTTGTAGGTCCAACGAGGGACCAAGTACGTCAAAACGAACGTTTGACGAAACTATGGATAATGATAGTGGGGAATCCGAGAGAGAACCCGAGCTCGAGCCGAGACGCAGTAAGCGGGCGAAAGTTGGAAAATCATTCGGTCCTGATTTTCTAACTTACTTGTTAGAGTACGATTTGGGTACTCTAACTTGTTTATTAGTAAATGAACCGATTTTCTATCTTGTTTGATAGAGAACGAGCCTCGAACGTATGTAGAAGCCGTGACTTCTACGGAAGGACCAATGTGGAAAGAGGCTATAAAAGGTGAAGTGGATTCTATTCTACAGAATCACACTTGGGAACTGGTTGATCTTCCTCCGGGTAGTAAACCCTTAGGATCCAAGTGGGTCTTTAAAAGGAAGATGAAACCGGACGGTTCCATCGAGAAGTATAAGGCTAGGCTTGTAATCAAGGGTTACAGGCAACGCGAGGGCCTCGATTACTTCGACACGTATTCTCCCGTGACGAGAATAAACTCCATAAGGATGATACTTGCCATAGCCGCACTGTGGAACTTGGAAGTCCATCAAATGGATGTGAAAACCGCTTTCCTAAATGGCGAATTAGATGAGGAAATCTATATGGAACAACCCGAAGGGTTCGTGGTTCCGGGCCAAGAGAGGAAAGTGTGTAAGTTGGTTAAATCGCTCTATGGTTTAAAACAAGCGCCTAAGCAGTGGCACGAGAAGTTTGACCATGCGATGTTAACGAACGAGTTTAAAATAAACGAAGGTGACAAATGCGTCTACGTTAAGGAAACGATAGATGGCTACGTCATTCTTTGTTTATATGTCGATGATATTCTCATCGTTGGTAGTAATGATCGGATGATCAAGTCTACCAAAACATGTTAAATACGAGATTTGACATGAAGGATATGGGTTTGGCTGATTTAATCCTCGGGATTAGAATCATTAGAAGACCTGATGGTCTCGTGTTGAGCCAATCACATTATATTGACAAAATCCTTGAGAGATTTAACAAGGATGATAGTCAAGTGGCTAGGACACCATTTGATACAAATATTCATCTAACCAAGAACCACGGAGAAGGTATTTCACAAGTGGAATATGCTCGGGTCATTGGTAGTTTGATGTATCTTATGAGCTGTACTAGGCCGGATATTGCCTATGCGGTTAGTAAACTCAGTAGATATACGAGTAACCCCGGTGCCATGCACTGGGAAGGCAATGGTAAAGGTTATGAGATACTTGAGGTATACTCGTGATCTTGGACTGCACTATGGGAGATATCTCGCCGTACTTGAAGGGTATAGCGACGCGAACTGGATATCTGATATTAAGGACTCTAAGTCCACGAGTGGCTACGTGTTTACACTAGCCGGTGCAGCCGTTGCATGGAAATCCTCTAAGCAAACTGTGATAGCTAGATCCACGATGGAATCTGAGCTGATAGCCTTGGACAAAGGTTGTGAAGAGGCTGAATGGCTACGCCATTTTATAGAGGATATTCCTAATTGGGAAAGACCAGTACCTCCAATATGTGTGCATTGCGATAGTCAAGCCACAATTGGGAGAGTACAGAGTCATATGTATAATGGTAAGTCTAGACATGTGCGTCGTAGACATAATACCATTAGACAACTGCTCACAACTGGTGTCGTCTCGATTGACTACGTAAAGTCAAAAGACAATATAGCGGATCCGCTGACCAAAGGGTTAGGAAGAGAAGTTGTGGAGAAGTTGACACGAGGAATGGGTCTACTGCCCTTGGACTAAAAAGTTCTATAGTGGATACCCAACCTAGCTGGCACCTAGGTTCAATGGGACAACTAAATTATGGAACGGAGCGCGTCACTGTGGGGGTCTCGGACTCCCTACCACTCCTCGTTAAAACAGTGACTCCCGCAAGAGGCTAGCATATTAATGCTTTAATGATTCTTGAGTATGCGGGATACTCGAGAAAGAATCACCTATGTTAGAGAGAAGTGAGGGTCGCTTCAAAGGAGAATTGTTGGGCACAATTCTTTAGAAACTCTCGCAGAACCAGGAACGGTGACCCACGACCAAAACGGGCACACTCATGAGAGCAAGAGCATGGTTGGGAGATTCCTGTGTGAGATATGTCATCGTCTACACAAACGGCAGTCGGTTCAAAGACATCGCGTTCTACCGTACAGCCAGTAGAGTAAACATATCTTCACGAGGGAAGGTTCAAAGGGTATAGTGACTCCCTACCTATCCTATGCAGGGATCGGACCGTTTGAACACAGTTGTTTCCGATTTCAAAATACCCCGAAAATCAATTTTTCATTCATGTGGGGGATTGTTGGAAAAAATAGCTTAAAATGGGATAAAATGGCATGTTAAGTGGCTATTTTGTGGTACAATTATCAGTGGGGTCCACTTCCGATTTGGGTCGGGTCAAAGTGGATTCGGATTCTTCGTAGTGAGATGAAGAGATCGATATATTGTACGCTCAAAACGGATAATGGGTGAATGAGATATTGATTCTCAAAGTAGACCCATTTGAGTTGGAAAATGAAGGGGAAAAGTGTGCTTTTGTCCCACATTGCTTTGGAATGAAGATTTTCCCCCCCTTATATACAAGAGCTCTTTTGAAACTTGTAGAATTGTATAGCATAGAGGCTCTCTCGCGCGGGGGGGGGGGGGGGGGGGGGGGGAGGGGTGCAAATCAAATTCCAACTAGCAGAGATTGAAAAAAGACTTGATTCAAGCCCGAGCTCGTGTGCGCCGGCACCTGGGGGCACGAATGTCGTCCGCAAATTGGCTGGCCTTGCGGGCTAAGTTATGCCAAACTTCGGTATCATTTCCAACTGGTATAGCCACTTGGTTCGGGTGGACCGAGAGCACACCTACTCTCGTGCTACACGAGAGGTTGTGGTGCGCCGAGAGCACAACTCTCGTGCAACAGCCACCTACTCTCGTGCTACACCAGAGGTTGTGGTGCACCGAGAGCACAACTCTCGTGCAACAGAGTCCACGAAAGGTGCAAGGGCCGAAACTGGATGAGGTCGAAAGTTGAGACCGAACCCTGTACGCTAACGGTCAGGAACCCGAAAGTTCTGACTGTTGAGGGGATTGAATTCATCTGTTACGGAATTAATTGTCTATTAATTCCAATTTTAAATTCTGAATTCAATTCCCAGGTAGTGGCCTGCTGTTATAGCTGTTGGAAGGCAGCTTTAATGTCATTTTTTAATTGCCATAATAAAGGCTATTGGCTCCTTCAACCCTATATAAGAGAGGGTAGAGGCAGTAGAGTTTAACACACAGCTTTACACAGCACGAAAGTATATTTTTCCAGCTTCAAAAGTCTCTGCTTCTACTCTTTCTTTAGCTATACTGTGTTCATAGCCATTGTCTTGCTCGCCGGATCCTTTGTTTGAATGCTCAAACATTGGATCATAGCAAGTTTTATCCTGGGAAGCCTAGGCCACAACGCTCCTAGCATCTACGGGAGTGGCAAATAAGGTTTTAAGGAAAGAGTGCTCACTCGACTCTTGCAAAAACCCAACACCAAACACTAGCCAAATTTCTTCATCTTTTCTTCCCTTCTTTCCAAGAAAATAATAGTCAATTTTATTTGATTATTATTTGTTTCCTACCAACGGTACCAACACAAAAGTCGCGAACATTAATCACCCGCACAACCGCACGGAAAACACTTAAATGCACCTGAACCTGAACATACATATATATATATATATATATATATATACACACACACACACACACACACACACACACACACATATATATATATATATATATATATATATATATATATATATATGTGTATATATATATATATGTATATATATATATGTATATATGTGTATATATATATATATATATATATACACATATATACATATATATATATACATATATATATATATATACATATATATATATATATATATATATATATATATATATAAATTAGATAGCACGCAAGTTACCCAAAAGAGTGCATGCTCTCCATGTACCTTCTAGTGGATTGAAGACTGATCATGTGATTAATGTCCTATCGATTTGAAACCTACCCATCGGCCATCACATAATTCTCATATTTTTTCACCTATAAATACATTGCATCCCTCTTTTCCTTGCAGGTGATTCTCTCATCACCGTTTTAATCAATTTAATCATTGCGGTTCAATAATCACTCAAACTAATATGCATATTTCAAATTAATGGTACAATTCTTTACTATGGATTTGTCCGAGTTGATGCCACTCCAGATCAGCTATAGTTGCTCCGAGCCTCCGACTAAGCCGATGCAAACAAGGTTAATTTTTTAGAAAAGTCATTTTCGTAGTATTTTTTCTATAATTGACCTTCCATAGTATTTAATTATTGTTTGTTTTAAAATTTTGTATTATATGTAATTTTTTTGTATTATTGCTATGTTTAAAACAATAATTTATAATATGTTTATATATTTTATTTTATTTCCAGGCATGGTTTTTGTTATTTGTGCAATGCAATGGTTACGGAGTCACTAGGGATACTACCCGAGTTCAATGTTTTTTGGTGACTTTGTAGTTAAGAGAGAAGTGAAAGATGCGGTCGAGAAGCCCATCGCAAAATAAATAAATAAATAAATAAATAAATAACAGAGAAAGGATTCAACTTAAACAAGTTACAGAGAAAAAAAAATAGATTAATGTATGTGTATTCAGTTTAAAATTCTGTGTTTACAGGTATAAAATTATGTAATTTTGAAACAGGGGATTTTATCCTTTTAAAAAAGATTATGTATTTTCAGGTATAAAATTATGTGTTTTCAGTTATAAAATTCTGTGTTTACATGTATAAAATTATGTAAATTTGAAACAGGAGATTTTTATCTTTTGAAAAAAGATTATGTGTTTTTTGTTATAAAATACTGTGTTTTCAAGTATAAAATTATGTACATAAACTTTTAACATAATACACATAAATTCCTTGTTTCGGATGTACATAATTGTATAAAAACAAAAATGTACATAATTGTATAAAAAAAAATGTACATAATTATATAAACAAATGTACATAATATATACCATAATGTACATAATCCCCCTGAATTATATGTTTATAGCACATTTTCCCCCTGAATTATCAATGTAAGCATATTAGCCCCCTCAATTATTCTAAAACTGGCGCTTCACCCCCCCCCCCCCCCCACCCCTGATATATTAAATTGACATTTATACCCTTAAAGTAAATATTTTATTTATTTTGTTCTCCAACAAATTATTGCTTATACATAGGGATGACAATAGTTCGGTACGAACTGAACCGGACACTATATCAATCGAATTGAAAGTTTCCGGTTATGATTCAGATCCAGAACCCAATATTTGGATTTCAATTTATTAAAATTATGACTCACAAAAACTGGATCTTGAACCGTGAACCGGCGGTTTCACAAAAACTGGATTTTAAAAAAAGATTATGTATTTTAGGTATAAAATTATGTGTTTTCAGTTATAAAATTCTGTGTTTACATGTATCAAATTATGTAAATTTGAAACAGGGGATTTTTATCTTTTGAAAAAAGATTATGTGTTTTCAGTTATAAAATACTGTGTTTTCAAGTATAAAATTATGTACATTCGAAAAAAGGTACAAAACGACGTCGTTTTGGGCCAGTGCTCACAATGCATTGTGCACCATGGTGCACGAGTATAATTTGCCTAATTTATATCGTGCACCGAGGCGCGCATTGCATTTTGCCCTGGTGCAAACGATGTCGTTTTGGAATTTTTTTTTCCGGAAATCTGCTTCATGTGTAGATTGTTAATTTTCTTTTTAAAAAATCTCATGTTTCAAAAATGTACATAATTGTATACTAGAATGCACATAATTGTATAACAAAATACACATACATTTTTTGAAAAGATAATACACATAATCTAAATAATACATAATACACATAAACTCTTTACATAATACACATAATTCCTTGTTTCGGATGTACATAATTGTATAAAAACAAAAATTTATATAATTGAAATAGGGATTTTTATCTTTTTAAAAAAGATTATGTGTTTTCAGTTATAAAATACTGTGTTTTCAGGTATAAATTATGTACATTCGAAAAAAGGTAAAAACGACGTCGTTTTGGGCTAGGGCTCACAATGCATTGTGCACCATGGTGCACAGTATTAGAAATTATATATACTTCATTACTTTGACAATGTGTTTATATAACGATTGCACACTAACCAAGCTGATTAAGATAAATATCAAATATAATTTTAAATGTTAAATATGAATATGATTAGTATAGGTACACTACCGATATGTAACTTTGTAAGGGATCGAGGAAAGCCCCTAAATTTATTACTAAAATGGTCCGTCGACTATTGTGAAAATTACCAATTTGGTTCTTGACAATTTTTCGTGCCCAATTAAGTCCTTCCACTTTGAAAATGTTAACCAATTTGGTCCTTTAATTTGTTTATTTTGCCATTAAACATTCGTTAACTCGGGACCAAATTAGTAATTTTGCTATAGTCAATGGAACATTTCGATCATCACAAGCACCATTTTTACCGAAAATTAATTACTGAGTGAGATTTTGAAATCAATACATTGTACGCTCAAAACAGATAATGAGAATTGACTTTTTTAAGTAGACCCGCCTTTGTCCCACATTGATTTGGGAAGTAGATTTGCACCACTATATATACCAGACTCTTTTTTATTTAATTTCTTTCAATTTTTAAAAAATTTATTATTAAAATTAATTATTAAAAATTATTAAAAATTATTTAAAATTAAAAATGCCAAATCAGCTGCCACGTAAGCAGGTAACATGCTAAAATTGTTGGTAACCTGCTATCAGGTGAAATTGCACGTTTTTAGAATGTTCAGTGGCCAAATTGCATTTTTTTTTCGTTCAGTGGCCTAAATGCATTTTCAGGTTACGTTCATGTGGCCAATTTGAACCTTATTCCTTATTTCAATTCCAAAGAGTCTTCATGCAACAAACTTTCAACGATCAAGAGTTCTATTTTCCCTTATATAAAGTGGCATGAACAGACAAGAAACATCAATTATACACGCCATTCCTTCTGCAAATTCTAATCAGATTAATTTCTTGAATTAATGTGTTTATCTATCTATTACAAGTGGTGATCAAGAGCTGCAATTTGAAAGGAGTTTATTCCATAGAGACGTGAAGTCTTACTATTTGCTTAGAAAAGTGAAGACCTGCTGGAACCTTGATTGCAAGGATTCAACTCACGAGATGATGAATATTGTTTTGGTGTTAATGATAAGACCATAGGTGTATGGGAAATCAATTCAACCATTTGTAATATAATCTTAATGATCATCTAGTGGATTTGGGTTTCACTTTTTGGTGGTCCACAGACGTAGGAGAGCGTTTCTCTGAACTGCGTAAACATATCGTGTGTCACTATCCATAGTTCATTTATTTTGTAGATTGATATAAGAATATTACAAAGGATGTTTGTAGTAGAATTGGACATGTTTATGTAATGCCAAGACAAGGACAATTTATACAAGGAAAAGCGTCCCAACAAATCCCTAGAAACGTTGTGGGCTGCAAGACCATCCCAAGTCAAGGCCCATGCAGTGGGCCATGTGACTAGGTCGCGACCCATCATTCCGGCCCGAAGCTGGGCTCCGAGGGCCCTCGCTTTCTATCCGGGTCACTGACTCGTCTCGGACCCCAGGTCATGGATTTGAGATTTGGGCGCCAAAGCCTGTCGACCGCGGGCCCCCATGCTTCGCCATTAACCAAAGCACTGTCGACCCCAGTCACCTAAGTCAAACCAGACTGAGGTTCTGGCCTTGGCCTCCATGCTGCTCCATCACTCGATGAAGCCTTGTCCACCTCGGGCACCTATGTGGGCTATAAAATATGTAAGTATTGATTGTTATTATATCTGTAATTCTGTTATTTATTACTTTATTCTTTGTAAAATGTCTATTATAGTTTTTCTATAAAAGTACGACTTAAAAGTATTGTTTATGTATGAAATTATGCTATATATGTTATTACTTTATTCCTTGCAAA
>NW_017618126.1:10000-12500 GCF_001879475.1 Ipomoea nil | reverse complement strand
TTATGCGGAACGAGTGTGCCTAAGTAGCGGACTTGTGCGGAACGAGCGTGCCTAAGTTGCGGACTTGTGCGGAACGAGCGTGCCTAAGTGCCGGACTTGTGCGGAACGAGCGTGCCTAAGTGCCGGACTTGTGCGGAACGAGTGTGCCTACGTTGCGGGCATATGCGGAACGAGTGTGCCTAAGTTGCGGACTCATGCGGAACGAGTGTGCCTAAGTTGCGGACTCATGCGGAACGAGCGTGCCTAAGTAGCGGACTTGTGCGGAACGAGCGTGCCTAAGTGCCGGACTTGTGCGGAACGAGCGTGCCTAAGTGCCGGACTTGTGCGGAACGAGCGTGCCTAAGTGCCGGACTTGTGCGGAACTAGCGTGCCTATGTTGCGGACTTGTGCGGAACAAGCGTGCCTAAGCGCCGGACTTGTGCGGAACGAGTGTGCCTACGTTGCGGGCATATGCGGAACGAGTGTGCCTACGTTGCGGGCATATGCGGAACGAGTGTGCCTAAGTTGCGGACTCATGCGGAACGAGTGTGCCTAAGTTGCGGACTCATGCGGAACGAGCGTGCCTAAGTAGCGGACTTGTGCGGAACGAGCGTGCCTAAGTGCCGGACTTGTGCGGAACTAGCGTGCCTATGTTGCGGACTTATGCAGAACGTTGGTGCCTACGTTGCGGACTTATGCGGAACGATGGTGCCTACGTTGCGGGCATATGCGGAACGAGTGTGCCTAAGTTGAGGACTCATGCAGGACGATGGTGCCTAAGTTGCGCAACGAGGGTGCCTAAGTTGCGGACAGTTGCGGACTTATGCGGAGCAAGGGTGCCTAACTTGCGGACAGTTGCGGAACGAGTGTGCCTACGTTGCGGGCATATGCGGAACGAGTGTGCCTACGTTGCGGGCATATGCGGAACGAGTGTGCCTAAGTTGCGCAACGAGGGTGCCTAAGTTGCGGACAGTTGCGGACTTATGCGGAGCAAGGGTGCCTAACTTGCGGACAGTTGCGGAACGAGTGTGCCGAAGTTGCGGACTTGTGCGGAACAAGGGTGCCTAAGTTGCGGACTTATGCGGAACGAGTGTGCCGAAGTTGCGGCCTTATGCGGAACGAGTGTGCCTACGTTGCGGGCATATGCGGAACGAGTGTGCCTAAGTTGCGGACTCATGCGGAACGAGTGTGCCCAAGTTGCGGACTGATGCGGTACGAGGGTGCCTAAGTTGCGGGCATATGCGGAACGAGTGTGCCTAAGTTGCGGACTCATGCGGAACGAGTGTGCCCAAGTTGCGGACTGATGCGGTACGAGGGTGCCTAAGTTGCGGACTTATGCGGTACGAGGGTGCCTAAGTTGCGGACTCATGCGGTACGAGGGTGCCTAAGTTGCGCAACGAGGGTGCCTAAGTTGCGGACTTATGCGGAACAAGGGTGCCGAGGTTGCGGAATTATGCGGTACGAGTGTACCCAAGGTGCGGACTTGTGCGGAACGAGGGTGCCCAAGTTGCGGACTTATGCGGAACGAGGGTGCCGAGGTTGCGGAATTATGCGGTACGAGGGTGCCCAAGTTGCGGACTGATGCGGTACGAGGGTGCCTAAGTTGCGGACTTATGCGGTACGAGGGTGCCCAAGTTGCGGACTGATGCGGTACGAGGGTGCCTAAGTTGCGGACTTATGCGGTACGAGGGTGCCTAAGTTGCGGACTCATGCGGAACGAGTGTGCCCAAGTTGCGGACTGATGCGGTACGAGGGTGCCTAAGTTGCGGACTTATGCGGTACGAGGGTGCCTAAGTTGCGGACTCATGCGGTACGAGGGTGCCTAAGTTGCGCAACGAGGGTGCCTAAGTTGCGGACTTATGCGGAACAAGGGTGCCGAGGTTGCGGAATTATGCGGTACGAGTGTACCCAAGTTGCGGACTTATGCGGAACGAGGGTGCCGAGGTTGCGGAATTATGCGGTACGAGGGTGCCGAGGTTGCGGACTTATGCGGTACGAGGGTGCCCAAGTTGCGGAATTATGCGGTACGAGGGTGCGAGGTTGCGGACTTATGCGGTACGAGGGTGCCCAAGTTGCGGACTTATGCGGAACGAGGGTGCCGAGGTTGCGGACTTATGCGGTACGAGGGTGCCCAAGTTGCGGACTTATGCGGAACGAGGGTGCCGAGGTTGCGGACTTATGCGGTACGAGGGTGCCCAAGTTGCGGACTTATGCGGAACGAGGGTGCCGAGGTTGCGGAATTATGCGGTACGAGGGTGCCCAAGTTGCGGACTTATGCGGAACGAGGGTGCCGAGGTTGCGGAATTATGCGGTACGAGGGTGCCCAAGTTGCGGAATTATGCGGTACGAGGGTGCCCAAGTTGCGGAAAGTTGCGGCACGAGAGTGCCCAAGTTGCGGAAAGTTGCGGTACGAGGGTGCCCAAGTTGCGGACTTATGCGGAACGGGGGTGCCGAGGTTGCGGAAAGTTGCGGTACGAGGGTGCCTAAGTTGCGGATAGTTGCGGTACGAGAGTGCCCAAGT
>NW_017618125.1:0-20232 GCF_001879475.1 Ipomoea nil | reverse complement strand
AAGGAAACAAGGGCCCAGACCCTTAGTCGTTTCCAAGAAAAAGCCAGAAGGAGTCGCCTCGACTGAGGACTCGGCGAAAAAGAGAAAGGAAACAAGGGCCCAGACCCTTAGTCTTTTCCAATTAAAAGCCAAATGGAGTCACCTCGACTGAGGGACTCGGCGAGAAAGGGAAAGAAAACAAGGGCCCCGACCCTTTGTCGTTTCCAAGAAAAAGCCAGAAGTAGTCGTCTCGACTGAGGGACTCTGTGAGAAAGAGAAAGGAAACAAGGGCCCAGACCCTTAGTCGTTTCCAAGAAAAAGCCAGAAGGATTTGCCTCGATTGAGGCACTCGGCGAGAAAGAGAAAGGAAACAAGGGCCCAGACCCTTAGTCGTTTCCAACAAAAAGCCAGAAGGAGTCGCCTCGACTGAGGGACTCGGCGAGAAAGAGAAAGGAAACAAGGGCGCAGACCCTTAGTCGTTTCCAAGAAAAAGCCAGACGGAGTCGCCTCGACTGATGGACTCGGCCAGAACGAGAAAGGAAACAAGGGCCCAGACCCTTAATCTTTTCCAAAGAAAGAGCCAAATGGAGTCACCTCGACTGAGGGACTCGGCGAGAAAGAGAAAGGAAACAAGGGCCCAGACCCTTAGTCGTTTGCAAGAAAAAGACAGAAGGAGTCGCCCCGACTTAGGGACTCGGCGAGAAAGACAAAAGGAAACAAGAGCCCAGACCCTTAGTCGTTTCCAAGAAAAAGCCAGAAGGAGTCGCTTCGACTAAGGGACTCGGCGAGAAAGAGAAAGGATACAAGGGCCCAGACCCTTAGTCGTTTTTCAAGAAAAAGCCAGAAGGAGTCGCCTCGACTGATGGACTCGGCCAGAACGAGAAAGGAAACAAGGGCCCAGACCCTTAATCTTTTCCAAGAAAGAGCCAAATGGAGTCACCTCGACTGAGGGACTCGGCAAGAAAGGGAAAGGACACAAGGGCCCCGACCCTTTGTCGTTTCAAGAAAAAGCCAGAAGGAGTCGCCTCGACTAAGGGACTCGGCGAGAAAGAGAAAGGAAACAAGAGCCCAGACCCTAAGTCTTTTCCAAGAAAAAGCCAAATGGAGTCACATCGACTGAGGGACTCGGCGAGAAAGGGAAAGGAAACAAGGGCCCCGACCCTTTGTCGTTTCCAAGAAAAGCCCAGAAGTAGTCGTCTCGACTGAGGGACTCTATGAGAAAGAGAAAGGAAACAAGGGCCCAGACCCTTAGTCGTTTCCAAGAAAAGCCAGAAGGAGTCGCCTCGACGGAGGGACTCGACGAGAAAGAGAAAAGAAACAAGGGCCCAGACCCTTAGTCGTTTCCTAGAAAAGGCCAGAAGGGGTCGCCTCGACTGAGTGACTCGGCGAGAAGAGAAAGGATACAAGGGCCCAGACCCTTAGTCGTTTCCAAGAAAAACCAGAAGGAGTCGCCTCGACAGAGGTACTGATGTTATCACATATTTGCTTGTTATTATAGTTATTTTGAATCATCACAGTGATTATGTTCTTTAATTTTGTCTATTTAATACATATTTTCCTTGCTATTATCATTTAATTATGGTTCACACTTGTTTTGAATGTTTTACGGTGTTTGTTAGTGTTTTTTGAACCATTCTAGGTCAAAGATATGAGCAAGGGAAGTTCAAGGATGAGTTTGAGCAATTTTGGACAAGTTCGGGACCCAGAGGACTCGACGCGTCGAAAATTTCCAGTAGCATCAGAAGTCGAGACCATCAGGTCTCGACGCGTCGAGCGAGGTTGAATAGAAGCCTTAATCACGACAAAAGGGGCGTTGGCTGCAAGATATCAAATTCCAATTTCCAACTTCAATTCCAAAATTAAAGAAGGGCGGCAAGTCCTTTTAATTAATTATAGGAATTATAATTTGAGTCCAATTTTGTACAAGATTCCTATTTCATCTCAACTTTGTACCCACTATAAAATCCCTCCTTCCTCAACCCTAAAAAACACACGGAGAGATTTTGAGAGTTCTTTGTAGACAAGAAAGAGAGAAATCAAGAGGCTCAAGTCGTCTTTGGAAGCAAGGAGGAAGCCAGGGAGATTTGGGAGAATCGCTTGGTTAATTCTTGTACTCTTCTGATGATTTGTATTCCTTTATTCATATTTGCTATGTATAATTTAGCCATGCTCGGCTAAATTCCTTAGGGATTTTTGGTCGTGAATTTGTTTATGAAACCTATGTGCCTAGTTCGTTAATTTCTTAATATATTTATGTTTGGTTTTATGATTTGTGTTGCAATCTTGTTTTAATCTGTTGTTGTTGGTAGTTAAAGGCCTAAATTACTAGCTTCACAGTCATGTTTGTGTCACCAATGGGAGTTGGGGCATAAATTAGGGCACACACGATTGCACCTAATGGTTGGTCCTTGGGAAAGGGGAACTTATTAGGGAAGTTTATTCTAGATTATTGCTCATCGGGAGATGGTAGTAATTAGGAATAATTGAATGCTGATCTTTGATTTTATTGGGTGTTTAAGCCATGGGAGTGGAAATTCACTAGGAATAGAGATTACGGGAGTAATTCGATTCCACTTTGCATTCCCATACAAATCTTAATTCCAAACCAAATATTACAAACGTTAATTGGCACTAGGTGATTAAACATTGTGATCCCAAGAATCCTATTTTGCTCTATTGTCTACAAAACCTTGCTACTTATTTTATTCTGCTTGTTATTTTATGCAATCAATCAATCTTCAAGTTTTGTTCGGACTAGTTTCATATGAGTAACCTAGTAGCTAGTGATTAGTACACCACCTCTCTGTGGTTCGACAACCCGAATACTCCGGGTATTATTTGTTTGCCCCAAATTACAGCAATCAGGTACTCGGCGAGAAAGAGAAAGGAAACAAGGGCCCAGACCCTTAGTCATTTCTAAGAAAAAGCCAGAAGGAGTCGCCTTGACTGAGGGACTCGGCGAGAAGAGAAAGGAAACAAGGGCCCAGACCATTAGTCGTTTCCAAGAAAAAGACAGAAGGAGTCGCCTCGACTTAGGGACTCGGCGAGAAAGAGAAAGGAAACAAGGGCCCAGACCCTTAGTCGTTTCCAAGAAAAAGCCAGAAGGAGTTGCCTCGACTACGGGACTCGGCGAGAAAGAGAAAGGAAACAAGGGCACCGACCCTTAGTCGTTTCCAAGAAAAAGCCAGAAGGAGTTGCCTCGACTGAGGGACTCTGCGAGAAAGAGAAAGGAAACAAGGGCCCAGACCCTTAGTCGTTTCCAAGAAAAAGCCAGAAGGAGTCGCCTCGACTGAGGGACTCGGCGAAAAAGAGAAAGGAAACAAGGGCCCAGACCCTTAGTCATTTCCAAGATAAAGCCAGAAGGAGTTGCCTCGACTGAGGGACTCGGCGAGAAAGAGAAAGGAAACAAGGGCCCAGACCCTTAGTTGTTTCCTAGAAAAAAGCCAAAAGGAGTCACCTCGACTGAGGGACTCGGCCGAGAAAGAGAAAGGAAATAAGGTCCCCGACCCTTAGACTTTTCCAAGAAAAAGCTAGAAGTAGTCGCCTCGACAGAGGGACTCTATGAGAAAGAGAAAGGAAATAAGGGCCCAGACCCTTAGTCGTTTCCAAGAAAAAGCCAAAAGGAGTCGCCTCGACAGAGGTACTCGGCGAGACAGAGAAAGGAAACAAGGTCCAAGACCCTTAGTCGTTTCCAAGAAAAAGCCAGAAGGAATCGCCTCGACTGAGGGACTCGGCGAGAAAGAGAAAGGAAACAAGGGCCCAGACCCTTAGTCGTTTCCATGAAAAAGTCAGAAGGAGTCGCCTCGACAAAGGTACTCGGTGAGAAAGAGAAAGGAAACAAGAGCCCAGACCCTTAGTCGTTTCCAAGAAAAAGCCAGAAGGAGTCGCCTCGACTGAGTGACTCGGCGAGAAAAGAGAAAGGAAACAAGGGCCCAGACCCTTAGTCATTTCCAAGAAAAAGCCAGAAGGAGTCGCCTTGATTGAGGGACTCGGCCGAGAAAGAGAAAGGAAACAAGGGCCCTGACCCTTTGTCGTTTCCAAGCAAAAGCCAGAAGGAGTCCTCTCGACTGAGGGACTAGGCGAGAAAGAGAAAGGAAACAAGGGCCCAGACCCTTAGTTGTTTCCAAGAAAAAGCCAAAAGGAGTCACCTCGACTGAGGGACTCGGCGAGAAAGAGAAAGGAAACAAGGGCCACGACCCTCAGTCGTTTCCAAGAAAAAGCCAGAAGTAGTCGCCTCGACTGAGGTACTCTGTGAGAAAGAGAAAGGAATCAAGGGCTGTAACACCCCCCCTCCCCCCAAAAATACAAGACTACTTAAAACGAGTCTTAACACCTGCAGATCAAGCACAAAACTATCACAGCGGAAGATAAAAAGATAACTGGATAAAAGGAATCCGAAACGGGGTGTTATGCCACGTATACCACACTAGGTATACGCTACGGCGACAATCTGCAAGTGTAACACTATCCCAAAAACATCCAAACTAGAACAGTCCAAAGACATTGGCACACAGGCCTCAACAACACTATCTAAAGATACAGGTGCTAAGCTACCGGCTCTAGACATCGCGCTCGACTACGCATCACCTGAAAGATACAAAGATAAATATCGGGGCGACGCCCGGTCAGCGAAAGATGCTGGTAACCCACCAATACCGTTAAGTATCATAAATAGGTAGATATATAATATGAAAACCATTTTCGAAACGGAATACATATATATAAGTCAAAAGCCAAGATCAAAAGACAACACAAGACTCGCCACTCACAAGGACAAAACCGGGAACACATCCCAAACCACAAAGGTTAACCACACACAAGGATAAAGACTCACCCAACGGAAACACATGCCAAAACACCACACCACAAGCCTCCATGACTACACACGTCACGAGAGAAGAGAACTCACCACAACAACGGCTTCACAAGCCCTCGTGACATCACCCATCACGAGTTGATACGCCTTCCTTATGCCCTGTTCCAACCTTATGGCTACCCCCAACCTTGTACCTTCGGTGCCAACCATTACCTCCAGAAAGCCCCTGTACAGCCAAGTCCAACCTTATTCCTCCGAGACCGTCGTCCCCCACCTATAACCACCAACGAAAACTCACCAATTCACGGCAACACATGCCCGGATAACACAATGTTATCCCCAAAACACGTGGACTCAGCCACAACTCCATAAAATCACGTCACGGCCACCACGAGGACCGCTGCAATACCTTGGTCACTAGCGTCCCATACCACTAATCGTGCAATCCAGGTAAAGCCACACACGCACCACCACCCACACGAAACAAGCAACGGATTGCAAAAGAAGGTATGAAACATTCTCAAACAAGAGACAGGTCACCACCCATCGACAACAACGATGGTAGCATTAAGATAATAACTAGCAAGCTCAACAACGAGGAAACTCAAGATAGTTCCGAGGAACACACAAGACACCACACGGTTCAACGAAACACAATGTTGAACACTTAGCATGATACACAACACCAAAGATCATACATGGATACCTACCATAAAGCTCTAGACCTATGAAACATCAAGAAGACACTCAAATAGTTCCACAAAAGAACAACGGGAGGCCAACAGATCAAAGACCGAGACAAACGAAACACGGGGAACAAATCCCACTCCAACCTCACCGTGTTCCCCGCGGGTGGACCCACGGGTAGTGCCCCACCCGTGGTCCCGCCCGCGGGTACAACACCCACAAGGCATACGTTCCCGCGGGTAGGCCGGCAGGTGGTGCCCCGCCCGCCGTTCCGCCCGTGGGTACGTCCCTGTACCACAACAAATCCCTTCGGGGATTTTCTCCTCCAAACACAAATTCAAGTCCAAAACATGCCAAATCTCACCAAGCACAACAAAATGACTTGAACCAAGGAAAATGCCAAGCAATGGCACAAAGGAAACCTAAACACAAGCTCTAGATATGCAATATCACAAGATAAATGCATAAACTCTCACATTTCATAGCAAAACACAAGTAGAAGCCAAGAAATCATATATAGGTAAGCAAAATAGGTTTTGTAGAGCATGGGTTACCTCTTGAAGACCAAAAGACTCTCTTACACCACAACAAGCTCTCCACTAAGCTCACTAGCCAAACCCACTTCAAGATCAAACCAAAAGATCATAAAGATCTAACCTTTAAGAAAAGACAACTAAGATGGAACCAAAAAGACTAGACAAGCTTAGATCTTACCCTTCTAGATGCCAAAATAGAGGAAAGATTGACTCTTGGAAGCAAAACTTGGAATCTTGACAAAGGCTTCTTTTGGCTTGAAGAACAAGCTATTCTTGTTTTCTAGAGAGAAGGTAGAGATATTTTCTAGGAAATGTAAGGGAATGAAATGAAGAAGTCTTCTAGGTTTAGATTACAAAACTAGCTCTTTGGTGAAAAGACAAGGATAACCTTACTAACTCTTAGAAAGCGTAAGGAACAAGGGAACTCCTCTCAAAGCACAAGGTACAACACCACTTAAAGATTGACTAGTCAAATATTAGTCCTTGAGTATCAAAAATCAGGATTTTAGGAATCAATTCCTCAAAAGAAATAGAATTAATTACTCAATTAATTCATGGTTTGGAGTGTGGATTTTTGGGGTGTCACATCCTCTCCCCCTTCAAAGAAGTTTCGTCCCCGAAACTTGGGAACAACGAATTAAGAACGAAAGATAACAAGGAAACAAAATTGTGACAAGAAGTCCAAGAATATCCCTTTTGGTCAAAAACTCCAAAAGTTCTCACAAGGTTCCCAGGCAAAGAGAAAGACATTACGAATTCAAGGATAGGCAAGAGGTCAACAAACGGATAGATTGGCATCAAGAACTCTAACCTCAACACAACAACCAACTTCTAGACAACAACCAAGAACTAAACAACTAACCCAAACACCAACTAACACACTAGCTAAACAACAAGGCAACAAACAAAGCAAGCAAGCACACAAAGCACACAACAACCAAACACCAAGCTACCAAGGCTAAGAAACAACGAAGAAAGAAACGAACGGGGTTA
Organism: Ipomoea nil; assembly: GCF_001879475.1. Taxonomy (NCBI): domain Eukaryota; kingdom Viridiplantae; phylum Streptophyta; class Magnoliopsida; order Solanales; family Convolvulaceae; genus Ipomoea; species Ipomoea nil. The sequence goes on along the minus strand of NW_017618125.1, from coordinate 13,221 downwards.
CCACAACACAACTAGAACTCTTCACTCTCCGACTATTCGGCCTCTTCAGACTCTTCTTCTTCTTCCTGATCTGCTTCTTCCTCAACTTCTTCGTCACCACCCAAACTCTGAACTGCAAGGCTCAACTTCTTGGCATGAATCTCAAGCTCAACAGCTAACTCTGCTCTCTCAACAGGTGCTTTCCTAGCAACCTCTTCAAGCGTGATGTACTCACCACTATCCAACTGAAAAAGATTACAACTCCGGAGATTGGCGGTATCCAACACCATCTTTCCCACAGCCTTCGAGGGACAACCATCCACACTAACACCTTTCTTAACCAAAATCCAACTTAACACCATGCCATACGGCAAACTCTTCCGATTGTTGATCCCGGCAAAACACCATGTGTTGCATCATCAAAGCAGGCAGATTGAACTTAGCCATATTCTTCAAACAGAAAGCAAAGGTACACTCCAACTTACCCAACAAACTGCTCTTGTTGTTGTTAGGCAACAAACAATCTGACACCAACATAACCAAGATCCTTTATTCCGCAGACAACCACTTCTTTTCCAGCCTCGAAGCTTGAGTGAAACCACTCGTACGGCCAAACAGATAGCTCAAATAGTCACGGTACCCCATTGTATCTGTACTAATCAAGAATGACCACTGTACTGAGCCACTCCAGAAGCAGACAAACTCAACAACTGGGCTAACCTCTTCTCAGACAACACAACCTTCACACCTCTCACCTTAGAGGTGATCTCAAGCCTTTCACCTTCCTTCGTCACCACCATGTGACGGTAAAACTCTTTCACCAAACTCGGGTAAGTCTCGGCCCTTATGGCGAGAAAACCATCTAACAAACCTTGAAACTTAAGCAAATCCAACAAGGAACTTGAAAAAGATTCCGGATCAAAAGCTTTACCTTCAAGCACAAGGTAGTGGGCATCCACCCATTCCGCTTTTCTAGCCAAGCTTGACCTTCTAGGCATGGTGAAAGATGATCCAAAGCTCAACAAACAAAGCCCACAACTTCTTCTTCTTCTACCACACTCTCGCGGCTCTCTCTCTCTCTCTCGAGCTCTCGCGGCTACTCGGTGACACGGCACAACAGACGGCGGCGGCGGCGATGGGACGGCGAAGCTCCGGCGGCGAGGCGGCGGCGAACAGCGACGGGCAGGTGGCGCTGGGCGACGGGGTGGGGTGGCTTTGGGTAGCTCACGGGTAGGGAGAAGGAAAAAGATGAAGAGAATTTGGGAAAAGAAATTAGGGGTTTGGGTGAGATTGGGGAAAAAGATGATTAAATTTGGGGATTTTGAACAAAGTGGGATTTCAAGGTTTAGAAAGAATTAAAATGGGTTAGGTTTTAAGAAAGATAATTGGCTCAAGTGGTTTAGAGGTTGGGTAAAAAAGAAATTGGCTAAGGTTCGAAACTCAAAGGTTATAAAGAAACATTAGGCTTAACTTTTAGGCTACACAAGGAAAGATTTTGGTAGGGATTGGCTATTTTTCCAAATCAAAGAATACTTGGAAAATTTAGGGAAAAGCTCAAGGAATTGGTGTAAGAACAACCAAGTCCAAAGGTGAAAGAATTGGTCTAAGCACAAGATAACTCAATGATAGATGGCTACCACAAACAAGATGCCAACTAAAGAGAACACTTAGCAAGAAAAGAGTCTATACTAAGCACCTCAACGAAAAACAAGCAAGGGAAACAAGCCAAGGATTACCAAACAAAGACAACTGCGAAACACAAGATAACACCCAAGGCAACAAAGGACACAAAGACAACTACGAAACACAAGATAGCACCGAAGGCAACAAAGAACACAAAGCTCTCGGGGACACAAGGATAGGCTCAAAAACAAGGGTTACCTGCTAGCTCCTCCTCCACCAGACCCTCCGACTCCGCCAGCGAACGCGCCATCACAAAAACTCTCCCCGGCGGCCTAGCTCCAACAGCTCCACGACTCGAACTCACTCCCGATGCTCCTCTGGCTCCCGGGGGTGGCGACAACACTCTCTGACCAACAAGCTGAGGACACTCCGCAACTCTATGACCAACAACCCCACAGCGAAAACACTTAAACGCCTGGCCAGAGCAAACTTGACCCGGATGCACCTTCCCACACTTGCGACAACCAACCGACTTAGCTTGAACCGGAGGCTCCATCCTAACTGGTCCTTGAGAAGAAGATGACACAACTCTAGCCGGAAAACTCGGTCGGGGCTTCTTGAAAGCAAAAGAACCACCACTCTCAACTCTCTTCCTAGCCAACTCAAGCGAACTCTTCTGAAGCTGCTGAACACGAAACAGATCCGCGGCACACAGATAGGCATCCTTGAGGGAACTGGGTTTACTCACTGTCAACGTTTTTCGTGCCTCATAATTTAGACCGGCAACGAAACGCTCAACCTTGGCAAGCTCTGTAGGCACCAACACCCTCGCGAAGCGCGCCAACTCTAGGAACTTCTTGTGGTACTCCACCACAGATAGGGGTCCTTGCTGCAGATGAAGGAACTCATCAAACATGGCGACTCGCACATGCGCTGGGTAGAACCTTTCGCGCATTTTGTCCTTGAGCGCGGTCCAATCAAACCTAGGCTCTTCAAGAAAGGCCGGACTGTCGTGAACCCACCACAGATCAGCTTCTTGGCAGAAGTAGAACGTTGCCAGTTTTACTCTCCTCTCTTCGGGACAACCCACCACGGTAAAAAATCTTATCAAACACCCGTAGCCACTCTTCAAGGACTATAGGGTCTTCTTCACCAGCAAAGGAAGGCGGCCGATGCCCAGACACAAGGCGACCCACATCACGGTGCTCAACCGGAGGCGGAGGCGGCGCAGCTTGATTGTTGTTCAACAGAGCTTCACTGAGAGACTGCATCGTCTGCGTCAACTGATGGAGATTCTGGGCGAGCTGCTCGTTGGTCTGGGTCTCTGGGGAGCGGGCGCGAGGACGAGGAGGCATCGCACATCTGCTACAACAACAAGGTTACCACAAAAAAGCAAGCAAGCAAGGCAGAAAACAACACACATCTCACCGTGCAACCTAGAGTCCTAAGCCTAACACTTAGCATCTTAAGGTCGCTTAGAGGTCTCAAAACACACTTAAACACTTAGAAAGTCTAGACTCAACTCTTCCTAGGCTCTAAACCAAGGTTCAAACCTAGGCTCTGATACAAACTGTAACACCCCCCCAAAAAACAAGACTACTTAAAACGAGTCTTAACACCTGCAGATCAAGCACAAAACAAGCACAGCGGAATATAAAAAGATAACTGGATAAAAGGAATCCAAAACGGGGTGTTATGCCACGTATACCACACTAGGTATACGCTACGGCGACAATTTGCAAGTGTAACACTATCCCAAAAACATCCAAACTAGAACAGTCCAAAGACATTGGCACACAGGCCTCAACAACACTGTCTAAAGATATAGGTGCTAAGCTACCGGCTCTAGACATCGCGCTCGACTACGCATCACCTGAAAGATACAAAGATAAACATCGGGGCGACGCCCGGTCAGCGAAAGATGCTGGTAACCCACCAATACCTTTAAGTATCATAAATAGGTAGATATATAATTGGTGAGCTGTCGTAGGCTTCCAAATTAAAACCTTACAAACGTAGTAGCGGGAGTAAGGATCGATCCCACGAGGAGTAACTAGTTTAACTTTTGTGCTCAAATTAAAGGTAGGGGGGTTTGGAATATATCGAGAATAAAGATAAAATAAAAGAGAATTTAAATAAACAAGAAATTTAATTGAATGAATAAAGCAATGAAAATAATATATCGAAAACACTTATAATAGGAGACCTTGGTTAGTAAAGATCCACCACCGGAATTCAACACTGATCATTGATTAATAAAGTAATTAATATGCAATTGAATATTTGTCGTGAAATTATTTCATTTCTGTTTTCCCTTAGTTGTAGGTAAATAAAGCACAAGCGGTTTAATTACCCCTAACTACTAAATAATCTAAGACAAGCGCTATAGATTTAATTTAATAGCAGCAATAGGAACTAGGAAAACCGACAAACTAAATAACACAAGCACAAGCGGTTGCATTTAATTTAGGAAAATATTCTACCCGAGACCAATTATCACTAAGCCGTCAATAATTAACCTCAGTTGCTACTGAATATTAGAATAATTTGTAGCACAACATTATCTAATATAGCAAATAATTATATCAAATAAATAACTAGTAGGCCTCCCTAGCAATTAAATGATACAACTATTCAAATAATTTAGAAGAATATTTAATACTCAAAATGCATAAAAACATATATATAATAAAGTTAAATAAATAACCTTACAGCGTTATGAACTCCGGGGCTTCAATTCACTAAACCAACTAGAAATTAGCCACAAATGGACATTGATAACAACTTCAACGAATACTATAGAGGAGGGAAGAATGAACGTTTTACAATAGAAAAACTTCTACTATTTATACTATTCTTAAAATAAACTCAAATGAATCTCTGCCACTTATTTCCTCCTTTTGCGCCATGGTGCGGTCTTTGGACAAAGCTCTCGCCGATGGAAGCGGTTTGATGACATTCTCCACTAGCTGCGCTGCCATGTCTAAATGAAAGAAAGAAAATAGAGTTTGGGGTAAGAAAGAAAATAGAGTTTCAATTTGGTTTGATTGGTAAGCTTTATTATAATATATATATATATATATATATATATATATATATATATATATATATATATATATATATATATATATATATATAATCATTTATAAAGCAGTACGCCTTATATATATACTAGTATGCATTCTATATATATTATATATATTATATATAATATATTATATATTATATATAAAAAGAACTAATTATTAGATATATTAAATAACTAATGCAAAATTATTATAAAGATGTACCTAAAATATGAGTGTAAAATATGCCTATCAATAATATGAAAACCATTTTCGAAACGGAATACATATATATAAGTCAAAAGCCAAGATCAAAAGACAACACAAGACTCACCACTCACAAGGACAAAACCGGGAACACATCCCAAACCACAAAGGTTAACCACACACAAGGATAAAGACTCACCCAACGAAAACACATGCCAAAACACCACACCACAAGCCTCCATGACTACACACGTCACGAGAGAAGAGAACTCACCACAACAACGGCTTCACAAGCCCTCGTGACATCACCCATCACGAGTTGATACGCCTTCCTTATGCCCTGTTCCAACCTTATGGCTACCCCCAACCTTGTACCTTCGGTGCCAACCATTACCTCCAGAAAGCCCCTGTACAGCCAAGTCCAACCTTATTCCTCCGGGACCGTCGTCCCCCACCTATAACCACCAACGAAAACCCACCAATTCACGGCAACACATGCCCGGATAACACAATGTTATCGCCTAAACACGTGGACTCAGCCACAACTCCATAAAATCACGTCACGGCCACCACGAGGACCGCTGCAATACCTTGGTGACTAGCGTCCCATACCACTAATCGTGCAATCCAGGTAAAGCCACACACGCGCCACCACCCACACGAAACAAGCAACGGATTGCAAAAGAAGGTATGAAACATACTCAAACAAGAGACAGGTCACCACCCATCGACAACAACGACGCTAGCATTAAGATAATAACTAGCAAGCTCAACAACGAGGAAACTCAAGATAGTTCCGAGGAACACACAAGACACCACACGGTTCAACGAAACACAATGTTGAACACTTAGCACGATACACAACACCAAAGATCATACATGGATACCTACCATAAAGCTCTAGACCTACGAAACATTAAGAAGACGCTCAAATAGTTCCACAAAAGAACAACGGGAGGCCAAAAGATCAAAGACCGAGACAAACGAAACACGGGGAACAAATCCCACTCCAACCTCACCGTGTTCCCCGCGGGTGGACCCACGGGTAGTGCCCCACCCGTGGTCCCGCCCGCGGGTACAACACCCACAAGGCATACGTTCCCGCGGGTAGGCCGGCAGGTGGTGCCCCGCCCGCCGTTCCGCCCGCGGGTACGTCCCTGTACCACAACAAATCCCTTCGGGATTTTCTCCTCCAAACACAAATTCAAGTCCAAAACATGCCAAATCTCACCAAGCACAACAAAATGACTTGAACCAAGGAAAATTCCAAGCAATGGCACAAAGGAAACCTAAACACAAGCTCTAGATATGCAATATCACAAGATAAATGCATAAACTCTCACATTTCATAGCAAAACACAAGTAGAAGCCAAGAAATCATATATAGGTAAGCAAAATAGGTTTTGTAGAGCATGGGTTACCTCTTGAAGACCAAAAGACTCTCTTACACCACAACAAGCTCTCCACTAAGCTCACTAGCCAAACCCACTTCAAGATCAAACCAAAAGATCATAAGAAATAGAATTAATTACTCAATTAATTCATGGTTTGGAGTGTGGATATTTGGGGAGTCACAAGGGCCCAGACCCTTAGTCGTTTCCAAGAAAAAGCCAGAAGGAGTCGCCTCGACTGAGGGACTCGGCGAGAAAGAGAAAGGAAACAAGGGCCCAGACCCTTAGTCGTTTCCAAGATAAATCCAAAAGGAGTCGCCTCGACTGAGGGACTCGGCGAGAAAGAGAAAGGAAACAAGGGCCCAGACCCTTAGTCGTTTCCAAGAAAAAGCCAGAAAGAGTCGCCTCGACTGAGGGACTCGGCGAGAAAGAGAAAGGAAACAAGGGCCCCGACTCTTAGTCATTTCCAAGAAAATAGCCAGAAGTAGTCGCCTCGACTGAGGGACTCTGTGAGAAAGAGAAAGGAAACAAGGGCCCAGACCCTTAGTCGTTTCTAAGAAAAAGCCAGAAGGAGTCGCCACGACTGAGGGACTCGGCGAGAAAGAGAAAGGAAACAAGGGCCCAGACCCTTAGTCGTTTCCAAGAAAAAGCCAGAAGGAGTCGCCTCGACTGAGGGACTCGGCGAGAAAGAGAAAGGAAACAAGGGCCCAGACCCTTAGTCGTTTCCAAGAAAAAGCCAGAAGGAGTCGCCTCGACTGAGGGACTCGGCGACAAAGAGAAAGGAAACAAGGGCCCAGACCCTTAGTCATTTCCAAGAAAAAGCCAGAAGGAGTTGCCTCGACTGAGGGACTCGGCAAGAAAGAGAAAGGAAACAAGGGCCCAGACCCTTAGTCGTTTCCAAGAAAAAGCCAAAAGGAGTCACCTCGACTGAGGGACTCGGCGAGAAAGAGAAAGGAAACAAGGGCCCCGACTCTTAGTCATTTCCAAGAAAATAGCCAAAAAAAGTAGTCACCTCGACTGAGGGACTCTGTGAGAAAGAGAAAGGAAACAGGGGCCCAGACCCTTAGTCGTTTCCAAGAAAAATCCAGAAGTAGTCCCCTCGACTGAGGGACTCGGCGAGAAAGAGAAAGGAAACAAGGGCCCAGACCCTTAGTCGTTTCCAAGAAAAAGCCAGAAGGAGTCGCCTCGACTGAGGGACTCGGCGAGAAAGAGAAAGGAAACAAGGGCCCAGACCCTTAGTCATTTCCAAGAAAAAGCCAGAAGGAGTCGCCTCGACTGAGGGACTTGACGAGAAAGAGAAAGGAAACAAGGGCCCAGACCCTTAGTCGTTTCCAAGAAAAAGCCAGAAGGAGTCTCCTCGACTAAGGGACTCGGCGAGAATGAGAATCGAAACAAGGGCACAGACCCGTAGTCGTTTCCAATAAAAATCCAGAAAGAGTCGCCTCGACTGAGAGACGCGGCGAGAAAGTGAAAGGTGGGAGACAAGGGCCTAGACCCTTAGTTGTTTTTCGAGGGAAAACTAAAAGGAGTCGCCTCGATTGAGGGACTCAGTAAGGAAAAAATGAAGTTGAAAGACATAAACAAAAAAATGGGGCATAAAGAAAAACGCGAAGAAAAGCAAAGGGAAAAGCTTCATTCGACTAAGGCCTGAAGGGAAAGCCAGCCCTTACAAAAAAGGTGAAGTTACTAAAAAGCCCTAGACTACGGGGGAGGGGGTTTCGACGTTGACTTCCTCTACTTTTTCTTCCGCCAATGTTCCAGCAAGAGGAGCAGGTGAAGGGTCTTCCACATGAGGAGGCTGTTCAGTCGAAGTCACCAGACTCGCCACAGAAAGAGCCGCCGGATCAGCAGTCGTCGCAGATGTCTCGGCAACTGGAAAATGATTGAACACTAGCTTAAGGCCCCAGCTCTCCGGAGTGAAGGACGGGTCGCGGGCCAAGAGGATGCATGGATCCGATTGGCAAGTGACCCTCAGCAGCTCGGCGGTTTGAACCTCCTTCGCCTTGGCATAAACCGCCTGCTCTTCCAAGCGACCCTCCTCCGATTGGCGTAGGCGAGTGGCGATGGAGTGCATGGTAGTCTTGAGCGCCCGTATCCGCCTCCTCAGCTCCAGTTGGAAAGTGAGGTTCTAAGAAAAAGGGAAGAGAAGCAGTATTAGAAGAGAATCTAGAGGAAATAGAAAAATAAAGGAGGTCAGCAAAAGAACTTACTCGGTAGTACTGGCTCAGAGAAGCTTCCAGGATGTACTCATCCTGCATCTTGCTCGCCGCCTCCAAATCCTTGGGGAGAATGATGTGTTTGGCCCAATTCTGGACCGAGTAGTTGCCCGCCCAGATCTGGGCATCCTCTTCGAGCTCCAAGCCCGGCCGAATCTTTTTGGGAGGAGGCGCCGTCCGACTGCTCCAGTGTGCGCTTGGAGCTGGGACTCTCCGTAGGTACTGGAGGCGGGAGACGAGAAGGAGAAGTGACGGGAGACGACGTCAGGTCCACCATAGTTCGTGGAGGAGTTGGAGTCACCTGGGGAGTCGGCGATGGAAGGGAGGAAGAGGTTGCTTGAGCACCGGGACGACCACTGCGTCAGTCGGCGCCTCATCTTTTCAGCACGGTAGGCCATTGCCGGCGTTGGAGCCTCGGCTTCGTCCGAGCTGGTGGAGTCGGAGTCGTAAGGTCCTGCAGGGGAAAGTAAAAGGGTCAGCAGTCGGACCAGGTGAGAAAGTTAAGAAACAAGAAGGTCACAAAAGGCTACCTGAGGTGGTCGTGCCGGCTGGCAAAAGGCCCCATTTCGCCATAGCCAGTACTCGAGACCAGTACTTAACAGAGTGAGGTCCAAAGTTCTTCAGGAACTCGGCACCCTGGATCACGTCCTGGGTGAAGGCAGCGCGCCAGGAGCAGGGTTTGAAGAGGGCAACCGACTACAAGGTGGGGAAAGTGAAGGTTGAGAAAGAAGGGCGGACAAAGAAGATGTAGGGTTTCCAGTCCTTTATGGAATCTGGAAGACCCTCGAACAATTGATGCCCAGGTCGGGAAGAAACTTGGATGAAGCCAGGGGAGTGCGAGCCGACCTTGTTCACTGTGAACAGGCACCTAAAACGATCTAGGTCAGGCTCACAGAGCCACCAATGGCATAAATTGATAAAGAAGACAAGAAGGCGATGGGAGTTAGGCATGAGCTGACCTGGAACCAGGTTATAATGACGATAGAAAAGAGAAAGAAAGGGATGGGGTGGCACTCGGAATCCAAAAGCCACCGAGTGCAAGTGAATGCCAATAATAAAATTTGGCTATTTTGGAATAATGACTTGGCAGTAACATTTGAGAGTCAGACTGAGCAGTGTGTTACGATATCTTGTGTACACTCTACGGTTCTCACGCCTTTCTGGCTCTCTTTTGTTTATGCCAAGACCAAGGTACGCCTCCGGGACCCCCTGTGGGTTGAGCTGAAAGCTATTTTTTCTAGGATCCCCGGGGTGTGCCTTGGGCGGTTGCGGGTGATTTTAACTGTCTGTTAAGTGTGGACGAGAAAAAGGGTGGTCTACCGTATTCACACCGGAAGACCACTGATTTTCAGGAGTGTTGTCAGTGCGTGTGACTTGGTCGACGCGGCCTATTACGGTTCCTGTTTTACTTGGTGGAATGGGCGCCGTAGAGAGGCGGCTATATGGATGCGTTTTGGATCGGCTCCTCTCACACCTCGGTGTGGGAGTCGGTCTTTACGTCATCCGTACGGCATTTGTCAAAGTCTACGTCTGACCACAGTCCGCTTCTTAATATCCTTTGAGTTGATCAGTATGCAGGTAACTCCGAAGCACTTTGTGTTCCTGAACGTGTGGATTAAGCACGACGATTTTTCTGAGGTGGTGCGTGATAGCTGGCAGGTTCCTGTAGAGGGGCCCCTATGTTTGTAATAGCCACCAAGTTGAATAGGTTGGGGAAAGTTCTGAGCACCTTGGAAGCAAGACTGTATTTGGGGATATCTTTTGTGAAGCTCCGGGGAGTATGAGGATAGTGTTCAGGCCCTAAGAGACTGCCTTACAGCAACACCCGGATGATGAGAATGCTTTAATTGAATATAAAAAGGGTGTTGCTTTGTTACAGAAACAGATTGCTATAGAAGAAGAATTTTGGCAGCAGAAGGCGCGTATCACCGACGTTCAGGATGGGGATAGAAACTCCCGGTTCTTTCACTCAGTTGTTAAGGAACGTAGGCGAAAGCTATATATACACAGAGTGAAGGGTGGTGACGGTGTGTGGCTAGAGGATAGGCAAGGGATTGCTAATCAGGCGGTCTCTTTCTTTGAGCATATGTTCACCGCGGAGGTTGGGGGTTTTGATTTGACTAGGCTGGACTGTGTCCCACGGTTGGTTGCAGAGGAGGATAATGAGGTTTTGACGGCGGTGCCTGAGGTGGAGGAGGTGAAGGCGGTGGTAATGCAGAATGAACTCTACGAGTGCGGCAGGCCGGATGGTTTCTCGGGGCCTTCTATAAGGCTTGCTGGGATATTATTCAGGATGATGTTGTTAGCATGGTTCGGAGCTACTTTGGCGGACGGGAATTTACCAGGGCTATCACGCACACATCTATCGTCCTGTTGCCGAAGAAGCCGAGTCCGGAGACTTTTGCGGACTACAGACCCATCAGCCTATGCAACTTCAGTAGTAAGCTTATCACGAAGCTCATGGTGGTTCGGATGGCTACAGTCTTGCCTCGGGTGTTGTCACCGCAGCAGAGTGGGTTTGTGGCGGGCCGGTCTATTACAGATAATGTGCTTCTAGCGTCGGAGATGTGCCACGGGTTGAGCTTCCAGAACCGGGACATAGTCCTTAAGTTAGACATGGCTAAGGCTTATGACCGGGTATCATGGTTTTTCCTGACTTCGGTGATGCGCCGCCTGGGTTTCAGTGAGGTCTGGATAGATATGGTGTTCCGGGCCGTGTCTAACGTGTGGTATTCAGTGATTGTGAATGGAGTCAAAGAGGGCTTCTTCACGTCTACGCGAGGTCTCAGGCAAGGGGACCCGCTGTCCCCGACTCTGTTTGTGATTGCAGCTGAGGTCTTGTCGGTGTACATTGCGCGGGTCTATGATGGCACTACGGTGCCCTGGTTTACACAGCCGCCACGGACACCACATATCCACCACCTGGCCTATGGACGATGTTATTATTTTTAGTACGGCCAGGTTGGGAGCTATTGAGGTCGTGATTGGGGCGTTAAAGGAGTACGAGGAGATCTCGGGACAGTTGGTGAGCTTTCAGAAAAGTGCGTTTTACATGCACCCTCGTACTCCGACCCACGAGATTGAGCAGATTTGCTGGGCAACGGGCTGTGTGCATAAACAGTTTCCTTTTACATACTTGGGCTGCCCGGTGTATATAGGCCGTAAAAAGTGTATCTACTTTGCCTCGGTGATTGATAAAGTTAAGGCTAGATGCTTGAGTTGGCAGCGCCGGCTGCTCTCGAAGGGCGGAAGGCAATCTTGATCTCTTCAGTCTTGCAGGCCATACCGTTGCACATATTTTCGGCCTGCGCTCCGCCTAAGCAGGTCATACGGGATTTGGAGAGATGTTATGCGAGTTTTTTCTGGAAACAGTCAGGGGGGCGCCCGGTACCACTGGAGTTCGTGGAAAATCCTCTCTCGTCCTAAGAAGGAAGGGGGGTGGGGTTCATGGATTTAGACTTGATGGTAAGGGCGGCCAGTGCTAAATTGTGGTGGAATTTCCGGATAGATCATACTTTATGGTCGGACTTTATGAGGGCGAAATATTGCAGTCGGTTCACCCGGTTGCTAAGTTGGTTCAGAATAGAGATTCGCATACCTGGAAGAGGATGCTGGCGGTACGTGATGAGGTCGAGGGGGTTCTCACTTGGCGGTTGTTCCAAGGCCGAGTTAGTTTCTGGTGGGACAACTGGTCGGTCTGGGCCCACTTGGCAGGCTTTATCCACACCGGGGGCTTCCTACTCCCGGAGCTGCTTCTAGACTATGTGTGGGATGGCCAGCTTGATTTGACAGACCACGATGACTTGGCATTTGCTGGGGTTGGGGCGGACTGTCCCGCTTGGGGCAGGGCCCGCGTGATATCCCACTCTGGACCATGGCGTCCGACGGTATGTTTTCTATTCCTCTGCTAAGGCCTTTCTTAGGCCTGCTTTGCCCACTGCACCGGACCCGCTCTTAGCTAAGTGTTGGCGCAAGCACCTTCCTTTTAAGGTGTCCTTCCTGCTTGGAGGGTGTTCCGAGGGCGGCTTCCCACGGATGACATCTTGACCCGTTTCGGTCATGCGATCGTCTCGAGGTGTCGTGTTGTCCAGCCCGGTCCCCGAGTCTATTGATCACATCTTTTATTCTGGGGAAACAGCAAGAGCTGCTTGGAGATATGTTTTGGCGTCCCTCGCCTCCACTTGCGACACCGGAGTCTTAGGACTTTGATTGCAGGATGGGGTCGGGCGGGGCGCGTAACCCTCTTTTGTCTTTTGTTGTTTGCAGGTTGCCGTATCTGGTGTTGTGGGAGCTGTGGAAGCACCGTAATGGGTGCATGTACGGCCGAGACACACCCAGCGTTGCACGGTGATGCATGGGGTGGCAAAGGGGTGGCGGAATGCCTGTTTAGGCGTTGGCCCATGCAGCATATCCTGCCCTCTAACTGGAGGACTATTGTGGCATACTTGGAGGCACATGTGCCGAGGCGTGTTATTAGGATGGTCAGGTGGTCTCCCCTGGTTGCCGGGGCGTTAAAGATCAATCTTTCTCGTCTTCGGCGGCTGGGGGCTGCGGCCGTGGTGCGCAACCAGGAGGGTGGCTTCTGCTACGGGTTGCGTGGTCTGGCCACGGGGAGCACGCCCGGGAATGTTCCGGGTCCTTTTCTCTTGCCTAGAATGGTGCGTGGCGGGGGAACTACTTTGATTGATATAGAGTCCACTTGGGCGGAGTTGGCTAGCTACGTTGATATCTCTGTTCGTC
>NW_017618124.1:10000-12500 GCF_001879475.1 Ipomoea nil | reverse complement strand
CAAACAGCTTACTAGACGGGTGGACACTGGTGTCGGTAACTTACAAGCCTACTGACAGTATATCGCAGATTCACGGTTGTTTTTTTGCCCAACTTGTTCCACGGCCGTTTTTTTGCATGTCCGTCTCGGTCAGATCCGGACGTGTCGTCGAACGAGTGCTATGGAGGAAGCCCTCGAGGAATGAAATGCCTCGAGCAATACAATACTTCTATCCTCTTGCGAGGTCGGTCAACCCCCACGCCCGACGGCACGTACGCTGCACTGCGCTACGCTGGGCGGGTTCATTGCGAACGCCCGCCCTCCGCCCCTACGGCGCACCATAATTCGTTAACGAACAGCTTACTAGACGATTGGACACGTGCCTCGGCAACTCACAACCTACTGACGGTATATTGCAGATTCACGTTTGCTCGATTGACCGAATTCACGTGCCAATGATGTTTTTTTGCATGTCCGTCTCCGTCCTGTGGTGCGCCGCCCCGCCTTCCGACTCCGATGGGTCTATGCCGGTCCCCAAAAATACGTATGAGCGGCGGAACACTCATACGAGGCCTACAGGACGAGGGGGGCCCGTCCCAACACGTTCCGAAAAAAGTCGACCGGCACCTCAACTACCATACCCCCCCTATAGTAGTTTAAAAAAAAAAAAACCCCAGTGACAGCAGTAGACACGGTTTGTCCCGTAAATCACACGGTCATTTCGGGTGGTTCCGTGCATTTTTTTTCAAATGTTATTGCATGGTCCTTTAGTTTAGAGCATTTTAACAATGCTTGGTAAATTTCAAAGCGTTTGGATGATTATTTCATTGAAAACGACGATGTCCAAATTTATGCCCAGCTGTCCGCAAAGTTCCTTGTCTGACTTAGCCAAGTACTTGGGATTGTTGGGAATGTGAGAGGAATATATGGCATTTCGTTTGCCTCACTAATTAAGTAGTACAATAAGCTCTAAAACAAATGTATATGCCATTTTGGCACGAGAACGACGTAAAACGACATAGGCCAAGGCATAACACAGAACCGTCGTAAAAGTACTGGGGTGGCTGGCGGGTGAACCTCTGTTGCGTGATATTTTCCGCATCCGTCCGCAACTGTGCGCAATTTGGGCGCCCTCGTACCGCATAAGTCCGCAACCTCGGCACCCCCGTACCGCAACTTTCCGCAACCTCGGCCACCCCGTTTCGCAACTTTCCGCAACCTCGGCACACCCGTACCGCAACTTTCCGCAACCTCGGCACCCCCGTACCGCAACTTTCCGCAACCTCGGCACACCCGTACCGCAACTTTCCGCAACCTCGGCGCCCTCGTACCGCATAAGTCCGCAACCTCGGCACACCCGTACCGCAACTTTCCGCAACCTCGGCACACCCGTACCGCAACTTTCCGCAACCTCGGCACCCCGTACCGCAACTTTCCGCAACCTCGGCACCCCCGTACCGCAACTTTCCGCAACCTCGGCACCCCCGTACCGCAACTTTCCGCAACCTCGGCACACCCGTACCGCAACTTTCCGCAACCTCGGCCACCCCGTTCCGCAACTTTCCGCAACCTCGGCACCCCCGTACCGCATAAGTCCGCAACTTGGGCACCCTCGTACCGCAACTTTCCGCAACTTGGGCACCCTCGTACCGCAACTTTCCGCAACTTGGGCACCCTCGTACCGCAACTTTCCGCAACTTGGGCACCCTCGTACCGCATAATTCCGCAACCTCGGCACCCCCGTTCCGCATAAGTCCGCAACTTGGGCACCCTCGTACCGCATAATTCCGCAACCTCGTTTCCCCGTTCCGCATAAGTCCGCAACTTGGGCACCCTCGTACCGCAACTTTCCGCAACTTGGGCACTCTCGTACCGCAACTTTCCGCAACTTGGGCACTCTCGTACCGCAACTTGGGCACCCTCGTACCGCATAATGCCGCAACCTCGGCACCCTCGTTCCGCATAAGTCCGCAACTTGGGCACCCTCGTACCGCATAAGTCCGCAACCTCGGCACCCTCGTTCCGCATAAGTCCGCAACTTGGGCACCGCATAAGTCCGCAACCTCGGCACCCTCGTACCGCATAATTCCGCAACTAAAGCACCCTCGTACCGCATAAGTCCGCAACCTCGGCACCCTCGTACCGCATAATTCCGCAACTTGGGCACCCTCGTACCGCATAAGTCCGCAACCTCGGCACCCTCGTACCGCATAATTCCGTAACCTCGGCACCCTCGTTCCGCATAAGTCCGCAACTTGGGCACCCTCGTTCCGCACAAGTCCGCAACTTGGGCACCCTCGTACCGCATAATGCCGCAACCTCGGCACCCTCGTTCCGCATAAGTCCGCAACTTGGGCACCCTCGTACCGCATAAGTCCGCAACCTCGGCACCCTCGTACCGCATAATTCCGCAACTTGGGCACCCTCGTACCGCATAAGTCCGCAACCTCGGCACCCTCGTACCGCATAATTCCGCAACTTGGGCACCCTCGTACCGCATAAGTCCGCAACCTCGGCACCC
>NW_017618123.1:10000-13658 GCF_001879475.1 Ipomoea nil | reverse complement strand
TTGCGAGGTCGGTCAACCCCACGCCCGACGACACGTACGCTGCACTGCGCTACGCTGGGCGGGTTCATTGCGAACGCCCGCCCTCCGCCCTACGGCGCACCGTAATTCGTTAACGAACAGCTTACTAGACGATTGGACACGTGCCTCGGCAACTCACAACCTACTGACGGTATATTGCAGATTCACGTTTGCTCGATTGACCGAATTCACGTGCCAATGATGTTTTTTTGCATGTCCGTCTCCGTCCGGTGCGCCGCCCCGCCTTGCGACTCCGATGGGTCTATGCCGGTCCCCAATAATACGTACGAGCGGCGGGAACACTCGTACGAGGCCTACGGGACGAGGGGGGCCCGTCCCAACACGTTCCGAAAAAAGTCGACCGGCACCTCAACTACCATACCCCCCTATAGTAGTTAAAAAAAAAAAAAACCCCAGTGACAGCAGTAGACACGGTTTGTCCCGTAAATCACACGGTCATTTCGGGTGGTTCCGTGCATTTTTTTTCAAATGTTATTGCATGGTCCTTTAGTTTAGAGCATTTTAACAATGCTTGGTAAATTTCAAAGCGTTTGGATGATTATTTCATTGAAAACGACGATGTCCAAATTTATGCCCAGCTGTCCGCAAAGTTCCTTGTCTGACTTAGCCAAGTACTTGGGATTGTTGGGAATGTGAGAGGAATATATGGCATATCGTTTGCCTCACTAATTAAATAGTACAATAAGCTCTAAAACAAATGTATATGCCATTTTGGCACGAGAACGACGTAAAACGACATAGGCCAAGGCATAACACAGAACCGTCGTAAAAGTACTGGGGTGGCAGGCGGGGTAAAACCTCTGTTGCGTGATATTTTCCGCATCCGTCCGCAACTGTGCGCAATTTGGGCGCCCTCGTTCCGCATAAGTCCGCAACCTCGGCACCCTCGTTCCGCATAAGTCCGCAACCTCGGCACCCCCGTTCCGCCATAAGTCCGCAACTTGGGCACCCTCGTACCGCAACTTTCCGCAACCTCGGCACCCTCGTACCGCAACTTTCCGCAACCTCGGCACCCTCGTACCGCAACTTTCCGCAACCTCAGCACACCCGTACCGCAACTTTCCGCAACCTCGGCACACCCGTTCCGCATAAGTCCGCAACCTCGGCACCCCCGTACCGCAATTTTCCGCAACTTGGGCACTCTCGTACCGCATAAAGTCCGCAACTTGGGCACCCTCGTACCGCAACTTTCCGCAACCTCGGCACCCCCGTACCGCAATTTTCCGCAACCTCGCCCACCCGTACCGCAACTTTCCCGCAACCTCGGCCCACCCGTACCGCAACTTTCCGCAACCTCGGCACCCCCGTACCGCAATTTTCCGCAACGTCGGCCACCCGTACCGCAATTTTCCGCAACGTCGGCCCACCCGTACCGCAACTTTCCGCAACCTCGGCACCCCCCGTACCGCAACTTTCCGCAACCTCGGCCCACCCGTACCGCAACTTTCCGCAACCTCGCACACCCGTACCGCAACTTTCCGCAACCTCGGCACACCCGTACCGCAACTTTCCGCAACCTCGGCACACCCGTACCGCAACTTTCCGCAACCTCGGCACCCTCGTACCGCATAAGTCCGCAACCTCGGCACCCTCGTACCGCATAAGTCCGCAACCTCGGCACCCTCGTACCGCATAAGTCCGCAACCTCGGCACCCTCGTACCGCATAAGTCCGCAACCTCGGCACCTCGTACCGCATAAGTCCGCAACCTCGGCACCCTCGTTCCGCATAAGTCCGCAACTTGGGCACCTCGTACCGCAACTTTCCGCAACTTGGGCACTCTCGTACCGCAACTTTCCGCAACTTGGGCACTCTCGTACCGCAACTTTCCGCAACTTGGGGCACCCGCCTCCCTCGTACCGCAACTTTCCGCAACTTGGGCACTCTCGTACCGCAACTTTCCGCAACTTGGGCACCCTCGTACCGCAACTTTCCGCAACCTTGGGCACCCTCGTACTGCAACTTTCCGCAACTTGGGCACCCTCGTACCGCATAATTCCGCAACCTCGGCACCCTCGTTCCGCATAAGTCCGCAACCTCGGCACCCTCGTACCGCATAATTCCGCAACCTCGGCACCCTCGTACCGCATGAGTCCGCAACTTAGGCACCAACGTTGCGCATGAGTCCGCAACTTAGGCACCAACGTTGCGCATGAGTCCGCAACTTAGGCACCAACGTTGCGCATGAGTCCGCAACTTAGGCACCCTCGTTCCGCATGAGTCCGCAACTTAGGCACCCTCGTACCCCATAAGTCCGCAACTTGGGCACACTCGTTCCGCATGAGCCCGCAACGTAGGCACACTCGTTCCGCACAAGTCCGGCACTTAGGCACACTCGTTCCGCATGAGTCCGCAACTTAGGCACGCTCGTTCCGCATAAGTCCGCAACGTAGGCACACTCGTTCCGCATATGCCCGCAACGTAGGCACACTCGTTCCGCATATGCCCGCAACGTAGGCACACTCGTTCCGCATATGCCCGCAACGTAGGCACACTCGTTCCGCATAAGTCCGCAACCTCGGCACCCTCGTACCGCATAAGTCCGCAACCTCGGCACCCTCGTACCGCATAATTCCGCAACCTCGGCACCTCGTACCGCATGAGTCCGCAACTTAGGCACCAACGTTGCGCATAAGCCCGCAACTTAGGCACCCTCGTTCCGCATAAGTCCGCAACTTAGGCACCCTCGTACCCCATAAGTCCGCAACTTGGGCACACTCGTTCCGCATGAGCCCGCAACGTAGGCACACTCGTTCCGCACAAGTCCGGCACTTAGGCACACTCGTTCCGCATGAGTCCGCAACTTAGGCACGCTCGTACCCCATAAGTCCGCAACTTGGGCACACTCGTTCCGCATGAGCCCGCAACGTAGGCACACTCGTTCCGCACAAGTCCGGCACTTAGGCACACTCGTTCCGCATGAGTCCGCAACTTAGGCACACTCGTTCCGCATATGCCCGCAACGTAGGCACACTCGTTCCGCATGAGTCCGCAACGTAGGCACGCTACTTCGGCACACTCGTTCCGCACAAGTCCGCAACTTCGGCACACTCGTTCCGCAACTGTCCGCTACTTAGGCACACTCGTTCCGCAACTGTCCGCAACTTAGGCGCACTCGTTCCGCATGAGTCCGCAACTTAGGCACACTCGTTCCGGCATATGCCCGCAACGTAGGCACACTCGTTCCGCATATGCCCGCAACGTAGGCACGCTCGTTCCGCACAAGTCCGCAACTTAGGCACGCTCGTTCCGCACAAGTCGCAACTTAGGCACGCTCGTTCCGCACAAGTCCGATACTTAGGCACACTCGTTCCGCACAAGTCCGCTACTTAGGCACACTCGTTCCGCATGAGTCCGCAACTTAGGCACACTCGTTCCGCATGAGTCCGCAACTTAGGCACACTCGTTCCGCATATGCCCGCAACGTAGGCACACTCGTTCCGCACAAGTCCGGCACTTAGGCACGCTCGTTCCGCACAAGTCCGGCACTTAGGCACACTCGTTCCGCATGAGTCCGCAACTTAGGCACGCTCGTTCCGCATATGCCCGCAACGTAGGCACACTCGTTCCGCATAAGTCCGCAACGTAGGCACACTCGTTCCGCACAAAGTCCGCAAAGC
>NW_017618123.1:0-2500 GCF_001879475.1 Ipomoea nil | reverse complement strand
CTCGCCATCGGGTGAGGTGGAGGAAGCCCTCGAGGAGTGGAATCCCTCGATCAATGCAATACCATACCTCTTGCGAGGTGGGTCAGCCCCCACGTCCGTCCGGAGCACAATCATCCTCTAACGAACAGCTTACTAGACGGTTGGAAACGGGTCTCGGTAACTCACAACCTACTACGGTATGTTGCAGATTCACGGTTGCTCGATTGACCGACAACCCCGCGCCAACGACGTTTTTTTGGCATGTCCGTCTCCCTCAGTTGCCCCGCGTCGATAGTTACGAAAGGTAACTACCGAATTTCCATCTCGCCCGTACGCATTGGTTGTGAGTTCCGTCGCGCCATCGGGTGGAGGAAGACCTCGAGGAGTGAAAGTCCTCGATCAATACAACACCATACCTCTTGCGAGGTGGGTCAGCCCCCAAGTCCGACGCTAAGACAACGCCCGTTGCGCTTGGGCAGATTCGTAGCGAGCGCACAATCATCCTTTAACGGACAGCTTACTAGACGGGTGGACACTGGTGTCGGTAACTTACAAGCCTACTGACGGTATATTGCAGATTCACGGTTGTTTTTTTGCCCAACTTGTTCCACGGCCGTTTTTTTGCATGTCCGTCTCGGTCAGATCCGGACGTGTCGTCGAACGAGTGCTGTGGAGGAAGCCCTCGAGGAATGAAAGGCCTCGAGCAATACAATATTTCTATCCTCTTGCGAGGTCGGTCAACCCCCACGCCGACGACACGTACGCTGCACTGCGCTACGCTGGGCGGGTTCATTGCGAACGCCCGCCCTCCGCCCCTACGGCGCACCGTAATTCGTTAACGAACAGCTTACTAGACGATTGGACACGTGCCTCGGCAACTCACAACCTACTGACGGTATATTGCAGATTCACGTTTGCTCGATTGACCGAATTCACGTGCCAATGATGTTTTTTTGCATGTCCGTCTCCGTCCGGTGCGCCGCCCCGCCTTGCGACTCCGATGGGTTCTATGCCGGTCCCCAATAATACGTACGAGCGGGCGGGAACACTCGTACGAGGCCTACGGGACGAGGGGGGCCCGTCCCAACACGTTCCGAAAAAAGTCGACCGGCACCCTCAACTACCATACCCCCCCTATAGTAGTTAAAAAAAAAAAAACCCCAGTGACAGCAGTAGACAACGGTTTGTCCCGTAAATCACACGGTCATTTCGGGTGGTTCCGTGCATTTTTTTTCAAATGTTATTGGCATGGTCCTTTAGTTTAGAGCATTTTAACAATGCTTGGTAAATTTCAAAGCGTTGGATGATTATTTCATTGAAAACGACGATGTCCAAATTTAATGCCCAGCTGTCCGCAAAGTTCCTTGTCTGACTTAGCCAAGTACTTGGGATTGTTGGGAATGTGAGAGGAATATATGGCATATCGTTTGCCTCACTAATTAAATAGTACAATAAGCTCTAAAACAATGTATATGCCATTTTGGCACGAGAACGACGTAAAACGACATAGGCCAAGGCATAACACAGAACCGTCGTAAAAGTACTGGGGTGGCAGGCGGGTAAACCTCTGTTGCGTGATATTTTCCGCATCCGTCCGCAACTGTGCGCAATTTGGGCGCCCTCGTTCCGCATAAGTCCGCAACCTCGCACCCTCGTTCCGCATAAGTCCGCAACCTCGGCACCCCCGTTCCGCATAAGTCCCGCAACTTGGGCACCCTCGTACCGCAACTTTCCGCAACCTCGGCACCCTCGTACCGCAACTTTCCGCAACCTCGGCACCCTCGTACCGCAACTTTCCGGCAACCTCAGCACACCCGTACCGCAACTTTCCGCAACCTCGGCACACCCGTTCCGCATAAGTCCGCAACCTCGGCACCCCCGTACCGCAATTTCCGCAACTTGGGCACTCTCGTACCGCATAAGTCCGCAACTTGGGCACCCTCGTACCGCAACTTTCCGCAACCTCGTACCGCAATTTTCCGCAACCTCGGTACGCAAACACCCGTACCGCAACTTTCCGCAACCTCGGCACCCCCCGTACCGCAAATTTTCCGCAACGTCGGCCCACCCGTACCGGCACCCCGTACCGCAATTTCCGCAACGTTACCGCAATTTTCCGCAACGTCGGCCCACCCGTACCGCAACTTTCCGCAACCTCGGCACCCCGTACCGCAACTTTCCGCAACCTCGGCACCACAACTTTCCGCAACCTCGGCCCACCCGTACCGCAACTTTCCGCAACCTCGGCACACCCGTACCGCAACTTTCCGCAACCTCGGCACACCCGTACCGCAACTTTCCGCAACCTCGGCACCCTCGTACCGCACCGCAACTCGGCACCCTCGTACCGCATAAGTCCGCAACCTCGGCACCCTCGTACCGCATAAGTCCGCAACCTCGGCACCCTCGTACCGCATAAGTCCGCAACTCGGCACCCTCGTACCGCATAAGTCCGCAACTCGGCACCCGTTCCGCAAAGTCCGCAACTTGGGCACCCTCGTACCGCAACTTTCCGCAACTT
>NW_017618122.1:775000-789422 GCF_001879475.1 Ipomoea nil | reverse complement strand
CGTGCAGATGAAGGAATTTTCTAGGATATTCAGCTACCAGCAAGGCGTACAGAGTTCTGAATAAAAGATCAATGTGGTTTAAGAATCCATACACGTGGTATTTGATGAAAAATCACAAATCAAAAATGCGCTCTGGACGAAGAAATTGCACAAAATGGTAACAAGTGTCATATTGATTTTTGTGATACTAATGATACGTGTGAAGATGATGTTTGCAAGGAATGGATGAGTTGGAAATTAATTCTCTAGAAAATCCCATCCCTCACCCAGAAGAAGTTGGAAATTCTTTAAATAATAATTTTGGGAGTGATGCCTCACGTGGAATGGAAATGCAGTACAAGTTGGTTATCCAATTAATGATCAAATTGCATGTGATGTTGGTAATCAATTTCAAGACAATTTAATTTGATGAAATTCGAACCAACACTGCAAATTCACAACAAATGGATCCACCCAGTACCATGCCACCATTTCAACAAGATTTAAGATGGCTCAAAAATCACCCTCCAGAATTAATTATTGGGAATATTCATGAAGGCGTGAAAACAAGATCATCTACCATGGAAGCATTGTTCACGTGTTATCTATCTCAGATGAAACCAAAAGAAATTGACGAAGCTCTCAATGATCCGGATGGGATAAATGCTATGCAAGAGGAGCTCGATCAATTCAAAAGAAACGATGTTTGGGAACTTGTTCCAAGACCGCCGAACCACAATGTTGTAGGAACCAAATGGGTCTTCCGGAACAAAGCAAACGAAGAAGGCGTAATTGTTAGGAATAAAGCAAGGCTCGTTGCAAAAGGATACTCTCAAGAAGAAGGAATTGATTTTGATGAAACTTTTGCACCGGTGGCTCGACTTGAAAGCAATCAGAATTTCCTAGCCTACGTCGCACACAAAGATTTCACTGTTTATCAAATGGACGTGAAAAGCGTATTCTTGAATGGGTCTACTCGAAGAAGAAGTTTATGTCGAACAACCCCTAGGTTTTGAGGCTAAAAGGCGAAGTGATAAAGTCTACAAACTTAAAAAGGCATTGTATGGGTTGAAACAAGCACCTAGAGCTTGGTATGATACTTTGTCAATGTTCTTGATAAGCTGTGGATTCACCAAAGGCCTTGTTGACAAAACTCTATTTAGAATTCAAGATGGTGATCATATTTTATTAGTGCAAATATATGTTGGTGATATTATTTTTGGAAGCACTAACAATTCTTTGTGTGAGAAATTTTCGAAGCTTATGCAGAATAAATTCGAAATGAGCATGATGGGTGAATTGAATTACTTCTTGGGCTTACAAGTCAAACAACTGAAAGAAGGAGTATTCATCAATCAAGCAAAGTACACCCGCGACTTGATAAAGAAGTTTGGCCTTGATGGAAAATCATCGATCAAAATTCCAATGAGCCACATCAACAAGGCTAGACAAAGATGAAGATGGAAAAGATGTCGATCAAACAAAATATAGAGGAATGATTGGTTCACTTCTATATCTTACTGCAAGCAGGCCGTACATTTCTTATGCTGTGGGCGTGTGTGCAAGATTCCAAGCAAATCCAAAAGAAAGCCACCTCACCGCAACAAAGAAGATCATACGATATCTGAAAGGCACAATTAATGTTGGATTGTGGTATCCAAAAGGTACAGATTTTACTCTAATGGTTTTTCAGATGCGGATTTTGCAGGTTGCAAAATAGACAGAAAAAGCACTTCCGGGACATGCCAGTTCTTGGGGGAAGGCTTGTTTCTTGGTTCAGCAAAAAGCAAAATTCCATCGCAACTAGTACCGCCGAGGCCGAATATATTGCTGCAGGAAGTTGTTGTGCGCAAATTTTGTGGATGAAGCAACAATTGAAGGATTACGGAGTTAATTGTGATGACGTTAGTATTTATTGTGATAATACTAGTGCAATCGCTATCACTCACAATCCGGTGCTTCACTCAAGAACCAAACACATCGACATTCGACATCACTTTATAAGGGATCACGTTGAAAAGAAAAATCTGAAGATCGAATATATCCCTACGGAAAACCAAGTTGCTGATATCCTCACGAAGCCTTTATGCGAAACGAGATTTTCTACCTTAAGGCACGAGTTGGGAATGATCGAAATGAGCTAAGTATCACTGAACTTAATCTCTCTATTTAAATTGATACTTGTGCTCAAAATTAATTGTTTTACGTGGATAAATTGTTTTATGTGTTTCTATGCATGTTTTTATTCGAAATATTTATGTGATAAAATTGCAATATGTGTTAGGAATTTATTTGTGCGTTTGCATGTGTTATTTAACGTGAGATCATATGCCATGCAAATTAATTTGATAAAATGTGCAATTCGTGATTTATTTGATGTTTTGTTTAAAATTGCATGTTTTAATGCGTTAATCAGTTTTTGAGTATGTGTTCAGGTTTCTGTAAATTAACTAACTTGTTTGCATGAACAATTTGCTCTAAAAATGATTTACCATGATTATTTGTTAATATATATATATGTGCTATGTGTAAAATGTGATTTAATTTGTTATTTATATGTGTGTTTCGTATATATGCAGTATATGTGATATAAATTGCTATAAAATGTTTTAGAAATCTAGAAATTAGTATTTTTGTTAGTTTCTAAAATATTTTGAAATCTGATTAATATGTTTTATATAAAGTTGTTTCTAATTTTAATTTAGGAATATGTGTGTTAATTATGTTAATTTCCAAATTATATGTACTTTAATTAGGAATGCAGTGTATATGTGTTTAATATTTTGGTATGTGTGATTAATTAGTTGTGGAGTAATTTTTGCTACTAACGAGATGTTTGAGTGATATTATGTTTGTGGTACACGAATTTGAGAAGGAAATCAGGAGATAAAGGAGGAAAATTAGAGTTTAATTGGGCATCAAACCTCCACCCATAAACTCCTACCCTTTCTAAACCTCCACCCAACCTAAACCTCCCCCCATAATCCTCTCCTAGATCAAATCTTTCCAAACTGATATTCTTTCTCTCTCAAATCGGCACCCCATACCTTCTCTCAGCCTAATAATATAAATCGTCTCCCATAGAGCAATTAAAACCTAACCCCTCATTAAACTCTCCCCTCTAAACCGTTGCCCATCAAATCTCTTCCCATCCACCGCCATCTTAGCCAATGAGAAGTCTTGCCGCTATCCATCACATCCGTAAACTCTAAACGACGGCAAGAAGAATTAACTCTCCATCGGCAAGTGAACCGGTTACACTCCTGATCGCCCTATATATTGGGAGACAGCCGAGACATACCTGTTGTGGAAGATTTTGTTGTTTGAATTTTTGCAGGTGCAAGATGGTGTCCAGCGAGTCTCAAGAAAACGAGATAAGGAAGTAAAATCAAAGAACCTGGGAGAAAGTTCTCAAACAACCCCGAAGGGCAACACGCACGGACGGACGAAAAATGGCAGGAGAAACACCAAGCAACCCTCTGGTGTTAATATCTGATGAAAGGGAGCAAGAAAAGGAGTCACCAAAAATTCAAGCTGTAGCAGAATCACCACCGCGTGAACCGGGCTTTATCTATGAAGAAGATGATGGTGCCAAAAAACCATTGGCAGAACAAGACCGAGTGGAAGGGTCTGAGCCTCCTTTCATGAAATTTTCTCCGGTTGTTCAACCTGACATATATGCTGAAATTCTGAATATGAGCAATTCAGAATATCTTCAGTATTTAAAACAACTGACTTTTGGACCGATTCTACCTCCTCCCGGTTTCGGTTTTGATGGGCTCTATCAACCTCCTCCCCCACCAGAGCCTCTCCCGAAGTTTCCACCAAGTCTGCCAGTTCTTGCACCACTGCCACAAGAAACCCCTGCTCCTCCACCGCCTCCTCAGCCGATACCACTCAACCCGTTCATCCGTCCTCGAGTGGACTTTACTAGGTTTTTTAATCAAACCTATTCATCTTCAAGCTCAAACGGGTCGATGTTCGAGGAAAGTGAGTCAAGTGGTGACTCAGGACCGGGATATGCTCCTTCCCCACCAGGAGGCTATGACTCAGAAGACTGCATGAGTACGGGTTTCTCTGCCTGTTGAAGAAATGTTATGCTATCTCTCTCTCTCTCTCTCTCCTTCTCTGTAAGAAGGAGATAAATAAAATTATGGTTATTTTGTGCTTTTGTCTATCTCTATTTTCTCTCTGTCTCTCTCTCTCCTGCAAAATGAAAAATCCCTACGTATATAAAAAGATCAAAAGTTTCGTAGCCAAAAAGACACAAAAAAAATTATATGAATAAAAATAAAATAAAAAGGAATTTTTAAATAAAAAAATATATTTTATGGCTACAAAAGGGATAAAAGAAGAAAAAGAATTAAGAGGAGAAGTGTCAGTACGAGAAGAAATAAGAGAACAAGTGTCAGAAGAAAGAAGAAGTGATATACCAGTGGAAGTTGCAGTAGAAGTTGCTACTGAGAGTAGACTGCAAATCACAGAGGATTTATCCAGTGTATTGCCGGTACACCATACCGAGTCTACCATGCCTACCATGGACCCTGTTCTAGAAAATGAAGATTTATTTACAGACAACTACACAAGAACAGAAGTCCTAGAAGAACAAGTTGGCGATCTCAATCAAGAAGTCGAATCACCTGAAGAAGAAGGGATGCAACTTATTGACACAGTTATTCTCACAGATCCGAATAAAAGTCCATTTGGATCCCCTCAAAACTTTGTACAGATGAATGAACAAGAAGATGACATATTCTCATCCTTATTTGCCAAAGTGGCCGAATCCAGTGATGTTGTTTGTCAAACTATTGGAGAAAAATTGGTTGAACAAAACCAAATGCTAGAACAACAACACACGGATACCCGAGTCAATCTGAAAGAATTAATGGAGCATCAAAATTCTTTGAAAACTCAGATTGACAAAGCAGAAAGAATTCTGAAAGGAGAAGTGACGAAAGGCTTACTTGAAGTCATTCAGCTCATGAAGAAGGAGCGAGAAGCAGCTGAAAAGATTCACAACGAACGTCACTTGAGACAGATCAAAGCGATTCAAGATCAAGAAAGCCGAATCAACAAACTTGAAGCTGAACTCGCAGTTACAACAAACAAGCTTGACAACGTGCAAACCGCTTCCATTGAAGCGCACAACAGTGTTGAAACTGTGAAGGCAAACCAAGACCGAGATTTTAAGACCCTTGCATTTTTGGTTGATAACGCCAAAAGGGGGGAAGAAATTCTCAGTCACATGGCTTTACAACAACAAGAATTTATTCTTGGAAGTCAACAACAGCCAGTAGTGTCTACTCAAGGTAGAGGCCGAAGCCGCGGACAATCCTCACAAAGACCATCTCAGATTGGTTTTGCTCAGTTCGCGAATCCTAGTCTTGGTACGAGTACATCAAAGGTTGCTGAACAGCGTGGCTGGTTCGAATGCTCTAAGGGTATCGCCACTCAGACAACAATATGGACCAAGGAAAATTTACCAAGCATGATCAAGAAATCGCCTGCAGCCGATCAAGCCCAATGGATCTCGGAAAAGAATAAAGAAGAAGAAGGCAAAAGGAAAAGAACCGAGATGTGGTATGAACTAAGAGATTTCACCGGAAATATGGGCATGAATCTTGGAGAAGAAAGAAGCTTCGAAGAATGTGTCTTATGGTGGGAAAACGGAGTTCTTCCGGGCAACAATATCAAAGAAGCTTTTGGACATTACATGGTCGGACAGCTTACAAAGAAATTTCAGAATGCAAAGTTCAAAGATGATTTCTTCAAGCTCAGAGAACATGTCAAGGAAATTTTGAAGAAAGACTTTGGTGTGAAGAAACCCAGAAGGTAATCTGAAAATTCTCTTAAGTTGATATATTCTCTATTTTCGAACCTATGTTGCGTTTTTCTCTATAAATTCGAAATATATCAATAATAATTTCACATGGTCTATTTTGAGTCTTTAATTTTATTTGTTTAATGTAATTAGACTTTCGTGAATTAAAAGACAAGAAATATGTCAAACACACGACAAAATTAAAAATTGATGATGATCAAAATAAAAATAATTCAAGATGCGTTTAGGAGCTTGTCTAAAAATTTAATTCACAAGTTTCTTTTGATTGTGTCTAGAAAACCATTTGTTAAACTCATCTTGGCTTTGTCAAATAAAATTGAGCAAAAAGATTATTTTTCAAAGACTTAAAGCCAATGACTGAGTATAGGTTTTGGCATTATCAAAAGGGGGGAAATTGTTAGGAATAAAGTGTAATGGTTTTGATATGCCAAATTTGTATTTGTAGATCCCCCAATTTTATTTATAGGTCTAGTAGAGTCTTAGACCGTGATCGGGAAATTATTTAATTATGAAAAGAGAAAAACAGAGGAAAATGGATGAAAATAGAAGAAGAAGATATAAAGCCGAAAATCAAGAATTTGTCTAGAGAAAATGACAAATTGAAGAAGAAGATGAATGATACAATATTCACGTCGCTACTACTCAAAGAAGATATCCTAGAAGAATTTTCGTGAAGAAAATTAATATTGGAAGAATGCATGAAATTGACTTAGAGATCAAGCATCTATGGAAAGAAAGAAATACATCAAATGTGATTGGAGATTTAATCAAAAGTTGTATGGACGAAGTGGATGATGCTTAATATATTATCTGAAATGGCTCAAGTTTGAAACTCACCATCAATAATTTTACAAGGTAAAATTTGAGAAGTCAAATTAAATTAATCTGATGGAGTTGGGCGCTAGTTTAAAGCTTTGGGCGCCGATTACAAGTGGAAATTGGGAAGCAATTTCACTTGGGTGGCAATTGAGATGCAATTGCACTTGGGAGCCAATTCAAAGGAATTGGGAGCCGATTTCATAGAAATTGAGATAGCAATTGAAATTGGGAGCCAGTTTCAGAGAAATTGAGATTAATTGAAATTGGGAGCTAGTTCAGAGAAATTGAAATTGGGAGCCAGTTTCAGAGAAATTGAGATTAATTGAAATTCAAATTGGGAGCCAGTTTCAGAGAAATTGAGATTAATTGAAATTGGGAGCTAGTTCAGAGAAATTGAAATTGGGAGCCAATTTCAGAGAAATTGGGAGATTAATTGAAATTGGGAGCTAGTTCAGAGAAATTGAAATTGAGAGCAAGTTTCAAATGGAATCAATTCAAGTTGGGAGCCAATGTAGAATTGAAATTGGGAGCCAATTCAAGTTGTAGTATGGGATGCAATTCAGATTGGGGAGAGCAAGTTTCAAATGGAATCAATTCAAGTTGGGAGCCAATGTAGAATTGAAATTGGGAGCCAATTCAAGTTGTAGTATGGGATGCAATTCAGATTGGGGACCAATTAAAAGAAGACATTGAGAAGCAATTGAATTGAGATGAAATTCAAAGAGAAGTCCAATTTCGAAGTCAACATTGAGAAGTAATTGGAGCACCAGGAGATGTTGGGAGCCAATTGCAAGTCAAAGTCAATTGGGAGCCAATTACAAAGGAGAAATTCAATTTGGGTGTCAATTACAAGCCAATTGAAATTGGGTGTCAATTACAAAGGAGAAATTCAAATTGGGTGGAAGTTCAAAGCCAGTTTGAAGTCAGAGAACACCCAGACGTGAGAATGAAGAAGATGAAGCAGAACTTACAGTGAAAAATATTCTCACAAGGAAAATACTAGTCTAACTAGTATGGGATTAAAATAAAGATTATTTTTGAATCCCAGAGATACAAGGACCACTTCAGAGCTGATCAGAGAAGCCATT
This sequence comes from Ipomoea nil, assembly GCF_001879475.1. Classification (NCBI taxonomy): domain Eukaryota; kingdom Viridiplantae; phylum Streptophyta; class Magnoliopsida; order Solanales; family Convolvulaceae; genus Ipomoea; species Ipomoea nil. The sequence continues at coordinate 781,694 of NW_017618122.1, read as the reverse complement.
CTACACCAAAACTGAGACCCAGATATTTCTACTCAACGTTAAACCAGAGGAATATCAGATGTAGTTTGGGAGCTCATTTACATGGAGATGAAACTCCATCAACGGCTAGCTTATCTCTTTCTGACATTTTTGCAGAAGATAAGATAAGATCTCTGACAAAAGATACAAGATTTCAAAAATGAGAGCGTCTCTTTCCAACGGACAGATTCTCATTACCAGCTATAAAATGATGAAGATATGAAGACTTGAAGATGGGGAACTCACGAACAAGAGAGCAGAAAATTCGAATCCATCAAAGGATCGAATAGAGCAATTAAGCTTAAAAGAGCAGAGAGCTAAAATTCTAAGAGCTAAAATCTTCAAGTGTGAGAAAAGAACTCAGAGAGCTTCAAGAGAAAAATATTCTGAGAGTTCTTAAACAGAGCAAAGCAGAGCAAAAATATCAAGTGCTTTACTTGATATATTCAAAGAGAGAAAACACTCAGAGCTATCAAGAGAAATCATTCCAGAGTGTTTATCTTCATCAAAGAGACCTGCGCATCATTGAAGATCATCTGCAGAGTCTCAGAAGTTGGAAGCAAGACAACACTTGTTTTGGAGCAAAACAAGAGAAGGGAGGAAAGTAGCACGGAGCTGTGAAATCCTGGATTGTCACACGGAGCTGTGAGATCCGAAGCAACAGTGTCGGAGGCACTGGGCGTGATTGGTGTGGGCTTGGTGATCAAAGCACCAGATCACGGGATACGTTTCTACCGGAGTGTGGAAGACGGGGGGAAAGTAACGCGGAGTCGTGAAATCCTGGGATAGTAGCGCGGCGACGTGAAACCCGAAGCAGCAGTGTGGTGTCACTGGGCGTGATTAGTGCGGGCTTTGTGATCAAAGCACTAGATCACGTAAATTCATTGTATCTTGGAACCAAGGAGTGGTAGATATAGTGAATTGGCTCTTGGAGAAAAGAGCAAGTGGAGTAGGAGGATTACACCACCTCGCGAACCACTATAATTGTCTTGTGTTCTTTACTGCTTTCTTTACATACCGCTCTTTACATATTTGCTCTCACGAAGATATACTGCTCACACAATCTCACACACACTTTATGTTTAATTATTTCCGCTGTGCACCATACTCTAACAATCTAGTTAAGAGTTTTGGTTTATCTCTGTCTTAGCAATTGTTGTGCTGTGCGAAAAAGTTTGAAAGTCTATTCACCCCCCCCCCCCTCTAGACTTTCACCCTACCTCTTTTGGGACCAACATCTTCTTCACCAGCAAAGGAAGGCGACTGATGCCCGGACACTAGGCGACCCACATCACGGTGCCCAACAGGAGGCGGAGGCGGCGCAGCTTGATTGTTGTTCAACAGAGCTGCATTGAGAGACTGCATCGTCTGCGTCAACTGATGGAGATTCTGGGCGAGCTGCTCGTTGGTCGGGGTCTCTGGGGAGCGAGCGCGAGGACGAGGAGGCATCGCACTTCTGCTACAACAACAAGGTTACCAAAAGAACAAGCAAGCAAGCAAGACAGAAAGCAACACACATCTCACCGCGCAACCTAGAGTCCTAAGCTTAACACTTAACTTCTTAAGGTCGCTTAGAGGTCTCAAAGCACACTTAAACACTTAGAAAGTCTAGACTCAACTCTTCCTAGGCTCTAAACTAAGGCTCAAAACCTAGGCTCTGATACCAACTGTAACACCCCCCAAAAACAAGACCTAAAAACAAGTCTTAACACATGCAGATTAACAACAAAACACTAGCACATCGGAAGAAAACGGAAACTGGATAAAAGAAATCCAAGACAGGGGTGTTATGCCACGTCTACCACACCCGGTAAACGCTAAGGCGAACAATCTGCAAGTGTATCACTATCCTAAAACATCAAACTACAAACAGTCTAAAACCATTGGCACGCAGGCCACAAAAACACAATCTAGAGGTACAGGTGCTAAGCTACCGGCTCTAGACATCGCGCTCGACTACTCAACACGTGAAAGATACAAAGATAAACATCGGGGCGACGCCTGGTCATCGAAAGATGCTGGTAACCCACCAATACCGTTAAGTATCATAAATAGGTAGATATAAGATATAAAAACCATTTTCAAAACGGAATACATATATATAAGTCAAAAGCCAAGATCAAAAGACAACACAAGACTCACCACTCACAAGGATAACACCGGGAACACATCCCAAACCACAAAGTTAACCACACACAAGGATAAAGACTCACCCAACGGCAACACATGCCAAAACGCCACAAGGCTCCGTGACTACACACGTCACGAGAGAAGAGAACTCACCACAACGGCTACACAAGCCCTCGTGACATCACCCATCACGAGTTGATATGCCTTCCTTATGCCCTGTTCCAACCTTATGGCTACCCCCATCCTTGTACCTTCGAAGCCAACCATTACCTCCAGAAAACCCCTGTACAGCCAAGTCCAACCTTATTCCGCCGGGACCGTCGTCCCCCACCTATAACCACCAACGAAAACCCACCAATCACGGCAACACATGCCCGGATAACACAATGTTATCCCCCAAACACGTGGACTCAGCCGCAACTCCATAATCACGTCACGGCCACCACGAGGACCGCTGCAATACCTTGGTGACTAGCGTCCCATACCACTAATCATGCAATCCAGGTAGAGCCACACACGCACCACCACTCACACGAAACAATCAACGGATTGCAAAGAAGGTATGAAACACACTCAACAAGGAACGGGTCACAGCCCAACAACAACAACGATGAATAACACAAGTTATCATCAACCAAACGGAAGGTACGAACAACACACACGCTAGCATTAAGACAACGAACTAGCATGCTTAACAATGGGGAAACTCAAGATAGTTCCGAGGAACACACAAGACACCACTCGGTTCAACGAAACACAAAGTTGAACACTTAGCACGATTCAAGACACCAAAGATCCTACATGGATACCTACCATAAAGCTCTAGACCTACGAAACATCAAGAAGACGCTCAAATAGTTCCACAAAGAACAACGGGAAGCCAAAAGATCAAACACCAAGACAAACGAATCACGGGGAACAAATCCCGAACCAAACACCACCGTGTTCCCCGCGGGTGGACCCACGGGTAGTGCCCCACCTGTGGTCCCGCCTGCGGGTACAACAGCCACAAGGCAACACGTTCCCCGCGGGTAGGCCGGCGGGTGGTGCCCCGCCCGCCGTTCCGCCCGCGGGTACGTCCCTGTACCACAACAAATCCCTTCGGGGATTTTCTCATCCAAACACAAATTCAAGTCCAACACATGCCAAATCTCACCAAACACAACAAAATGACTTGAACCAAGGAAAATGCCAAGCAATGGCACAATGGAATCCTAAACACAAGCTCTAGATATGCAATATCACAAGATAAATGCATAAACTCTCACATTTCATAGCAAAACACAAATAGAAGCCAAGAAATCATATATAGGTAAGAAAAATAGGTTTTGTAGAGCATGGGTTACCTCTTGAAGACCAAAAGACTCTTCTTACACCACAACAAGCTCTCCACTAAGCTCACTAGCCAAACCCACTTCAAGATCAAACCAAAAGATCATAAAGATCCTACCTTTAAGAAAAAGACAACTAAGATGGAACCAAAAAGACTAGACAAGCTTAGATCTTACCCTTCTAGATGCCCAAATAGAGGAAAGATTGAATCTTGGAAGCAAAATTTGGAATCTTGACAAAGGTCTCACTAGGCTTGAAGAACAAGCTACTCTTCTTTTCTAGAGAGAAGGTAGAGATATTTTCTAGGAATTGTAAGGAATCAAAAATGAAGAAGTCTTCTAGGTTAGGATACAAATCTAACTCTTGGTGAAAAGACAAGGATACCCTTACTAACTATTAGAAAGTGTAAGGAACAAGGGAACTCCTCTTAAAGCACAAGGTACATGTAACACCCCGTGTTACGGCCTTCAATCCCGGATTAATTATTAAATTAATCCCGTTAATAATAATTAAATATGATTTAATTCGGTTAGGTTTCCTTTAATTAATTAATAAAGGTCTACCATGAACCGTGGACCCTTGCCTAAATTAGAGTCCTAAGCCTATTAGGAATAAAGAAAGTAAACCCTTTACTATTCAGATTCTAATTAGGAATCCTAGACCTAGTTATCTATTAGGAATAAAGGAAGTAGGCCTTTTACTATTCAGACTATGATTAGGATTCCCTTTAATTAATTAATATGGTCCACTATGGACCATGGACCCTTATCCCTAAACCCAATCCTTAGTTCCAAAAGGAATGGAATTAGCAAGCCTATAATATTAGTTCCTAACCAGGACTCCTAAATATATAAATAGGGGACTTAAGAGGCACCTAGAACCCCCCACCACAATAAACGTTCCACCACCCCAAAGTGCTCCAAGAATCCCCTTAGAAGAAATCAAGAAAGCAAGAAAGCTTAAAGAAAGACCCTTCATAGCCAAGGAATTAATTAAGGCTAAGAGGTAACCCATGTCTCAACAAACCTATTTTCATAGTTATAATTCCCCCTTAGGGTTTCCCCATATTATGGTATATTGGCGAGTTATGATGATTATTATTGGTAATTGATGTAATGATCCCATGGGGGATCTTGATGATCTTGATATTGGGAGATTCTTGATAATTATGGTGTTCTTGATAATTATATGGAGTTCTTGATGATTATGTGTTGTTCCTGATAATTGTGTGATGTTCTTGATGCTTATGTGTTATTCTTACCGAATCTTGCAATTAGAAGACGAACCGTATTCTTGTTGATATAAAAGTGATTAGAACCCTAGGTTGTATCGTATGATCTTATTCTTGGATTATCGGGTGGGGAAATCGCATGTTTGGGTGTTGATTATATTTAGAAAAGCATGATAGGTTATGTGCCGTTCGTTTCTTGTATTTGATTCGTTAATTGTCTACGTGTTGTCGTTAATTTCGTTGTAAAGTGTCTAAGCATGGTTTCGGGTTCCACAACGGTTCCCGGGGCGTAAAGTGTGTGAAAAGAGTCAGTGGGGGGTAGGGGACCCGCCACCTACCCACGGCCGTGAAACACCGCCCGGCAGCGGGTAGCCGGCGGGCGGGCAGCTGCCCGCCGGCGACCCGCTGCCCGGAACAGTAATTCCGGCGGGCAGCCGGCGGGTGGCCCCCCACCCACCGGCTACCCGCTGGAAATTCCCCCATCTCGGGATCCCGGCTTCCCGTTTGACGTTCCCCCGATCCCCGTGGTGTCCCAACGGACTCCGTTCATCGTGCCTATGTGTAGTTTGATATTTCGGGTGCCGTTCGTAGGTTTACGAGTCTATTACATTGCATGCTAGTTGAATTGGAATCCCGTTGACCTAGGTGGTAGAAGTATGAACCCCTTAGGACTATTCTTAGTATGTGATGGATCACGCATAGGTTTTGTTATACGTCTTCTCCCCCTTCCTAATGTGTAATGTGGGTTGCATGTGCTTGCTATGTGTTATGTGTGTGTGTTACCCCAATTCGGTTGCGATCGGATTGGTTATCCTGAGCTGCGGTTCAGAAGCTGGCTGCGGTCAGATTGATACTCTTGGGCTGCGGTCCACCGTTTGGTTGCGATCAAACGTTTCTATACGAGCTGCGGTTCGTCCTTTTTCCTGGCTGCGGTAAGATGACATTCTCTTGGGCTGCGGTCCACTGTTTGGTTGCGATCAAACACTATGATGAGCTGCGGTTCATCGGTCGGTTGCGATCGACCCCTCCGTGTTGCGATACGGGGCAGGGTGCTGCGGGGCCGTGTCAGAGCTATATGCGCTGACCCTCATTATAAGCATGCGATTGGTCCTGTGGCGCCAACAAAGTGTGTTATGTGTTGTGACAGGGACGAGTTGTGATTACGAGTGTCTTGGGGGATGTGACTATGGGATTTATATTGGGGATTGTTCATATTGGGTTATGATCATTGTTTATGCTTTGCCTTATCTGCCTTATCTATTGTGAACTGCATATGCTTGTTATGACTGTTGCTTGCGTCTGGCCTTATCTGTCGAGTCATTCCCGGTTTTTTAAAGCTAGAGTTCGTAGGATATATCTTCATGCTTAAAATGGTTTTCGTATATCTATATATATCTCTATATGTATTGTATTTCAACGCGTTGGAGTGGGTTACCAGCATCTCTCGCTGAACAGATATATTTGGCTTTGAGGCACAGAAGATTAAGTCACTGGAGTGCGCTAGAACTTAGAAGTAGATAGTTTCCCTTTTGGCCTGCGTGCCACGTTTACGTATTTACGCTTTGAGGATATTAGTTAGTTAGCCTGTGCACTTGGGTTCTCTAGCCCAGGTGTGGCATAGCACCCCGAACGCTTGTATTTATATCTTGGGATTTAATAAGATTCTACCTTTATTATAAGCTTTAAATGTCTTGAAAATTTGGGGTGTTACAGTACAACACCACTTAAAGATTGACTAGTCAAATACTAGTCCTTGAGTATAAAAAAATCAGGATTTTAGGAATCAATTCCTCAAAGAAATAGAATTAATTACTCAATTAATTCATGGATTGGAGTGTGGATTTTTGGGGTGTCACAGCAGGGGCCTTGTCAAGCCTTCGAACCACACGTCGTGCCATGGACGGAGGTTCAGGCACTTAGACCCCCAAATCCTTTGCGCGGTTCCTTGTCAGCGGACCTTGCGTTTTCTGGGTAGTGCCAGAG